>NW_022280058.1:3472329-3480265 GCF_004355925.1 Anarrhichthys ocellatus | reverse complement strand
GAGAGAGAGAGAGAGAGAGAGAGAGAGAGAGAGAGAGAGAGAGAGAGAGAGAGAGAGATATCTCTCCATACCAGACATGTTGGCTTGACAGGTGCCCAGGGCTTGCAGGATGAGCTGAAGCTCTCTGACAGCTGCAGCAGCCTCCTCTCCACAGCTCATGTCTGGCTCCATCACCAGCTCCATTAGACCTACACCTGTCACACGTGAAGACAGCTGTGTTTTACATCTCCAAGGTATCTGTCCCATGGAACTCTGGAACAAACCTGAGCGGTTACCGCTTTGTTGAGCAATTTAAATCTGGAGAATAAAGTCTGACTGAACAGAGAAGGTTGCGGTTCTAAAATATTTATCTCAGTCATGAAAAGACCAAAACCAACAATGCGTTAGTACGTTTCTTGATGGTATTTTTTGGGGGCTCATTGTTGGGGGGGGTCTATGGCACAGAGAAATAAAGTATATCAGGCTTTGGCTGCACAGACAATACACATTAGTAGGATCGATTTATTGCTTTGCATGGGATTTTTTGACAAAGAGAAAAACATAGAATACCCCCAGACGTATCCTTTAAATTCAGGGCACGCACTAACACTATCTAACGTTACCCGCTCTGTTGAGGTCGATGAGTGTCTGGCTGCGGAGGTCATCGTGGAGACTCTTGCCACTGTCCTGCTCCAGCTGAATCTGTTTGATGGTGACAGTTTTCCTGATAACCTGGCTCCTCTTCTTTCCTCCGAGGAGGCTGTAGGTCAGCATTCCGTCTACTGCGATGGGCCGCCGTAGCTGCGTGATCTGGTATCCAGCCTGAAATTTGAAAATACACGAGTCTGTATAACATTCGGCCCTGTAAAGCTCTGGTCAGCAGGGTTGTGTAGTACCGGAAATAAAACATTTTAATTCATAAAACAGTCTTTTGCTAACTGATATTCTTCTTGATAATTTTGGGATTGAGCTGGGCGGTATGTCCTCTGTTAATTAAATTCATGTTAATTGGTAATGTTACAACTACAGCACGATGGAAACACTTGGCTGTACTTTTGTTAGATGTCAATGCTTGCTGTAGCTATTTCCAGTGTAAAGACGTGTACTGAAAGTAAAAATATGAGTAAATTTGGGTCCGTAAAAGATACATAATGTGAATGAATGGAATGAGTAACTGAAATATCATTTTTCAAAAGGAAATTGCGGATGTAAGATACCATTCTCTGTCCCACTATTTTGGTGAAATACCAGTGATGCATGCTGCAGTGCTTGTCATCATGGGTCTATGTAGAGGTGAGGCAGCATCAATTAAAACACAGTGCAGGCTGATTGGCTGAGCCGTCACTACAATGCTGCCACTTCACTTCAGGTTCCTACAAAACATAAACATGTCATCCGCTCCGTTATTCCTAAAAGAATCAGCTGCCCCCAAGTATTGATTCCCCACGTTACTATGGCAACCCCATCACAGGAACTTCACATTTATCATACTTATGCTAAAGAGAGTGAGGACGTGGGAGAGGAGATTGGGGGGGGGGGGGCTGTTCGTCACTGGCTCTCTGTACAATGTGCCTGATCGACACAATCAATCAGCTGCTCCTTTTAAAGTAGGTGGGAGAGAAAAAAGACACACTATTGGGGGGTTTCTTCTTCAATTCCTGTTCTTCTCGGTGGATTTAATCTCTAAATCTGCTGGATTTTTTCGTGAATACTGTTGCAGTTTATCATAAATCCCCTGTTTCTTACTTGATCTTTTGTCTGTATCTGCAGGGTGAAGCTCACGCTTGCTATACTGTACATTCGGGAGCATCTGGATAAGTGCTCTGCATTCCCTGCATAACAAATCAACGGCTGTTGCCACATAATGAAGGGTGAGGCAAGTCCGCTGCCAATAAGATCCTGGTAGCCACATTGAGTTTTCCCAATTACACTCTAGGCCCTAATGAGCAGTGATGCTCCAAACACTCCCTGTGACTCCTCACCCTTTTTACATCCAAAGTCACAGATGCATGCATGCCCGCTCACATAATGTACATAGAGGATTGAACACACGGACACACACACACACACCAAAATGTTATTCTCTGACTAATGTCAATGGCACTAAACAAACAAAAGTCAGTCAGCCGTCTCATTCCTCCCATCGGCACGCTGACGGTTTCCTCAGCTGCATAAGGGGGTCTCAAAAACATTCATAGCTCCCATTAAACACATGTCAAAGCTACAACAGCCAGGCCATGTCTGTTTATTCGTTAGCTTAATATCTCAAGGAAATTGTAATTGTTTGCTGTTGATGGTCGTTTAGTGTGGAGCTGCTGAGGCATGTTATTAAAAGGCTGTTTAAAAACAATATATTTGTGCCTTGCCTGCCAGTCCAGCTGAGAGCTGGTTGGACAGCAGCATTAATCATTTAATGAGCAACTGTGGTGATTTACAAAATGCAATCAGGGATTTCTCGCGGAACGTATCAATAATGTACAACGCAATTTACAAATGTATTTTTTCAAGGGCGGGATCATTTCTCCCTCGATCCTGCTATTTGATTTCATGAGCATTGATTACACTCAAACTTGAGGTCGAATGTGAAAAATCTCCCATCATCTGCATAATTCAAACCACTCTGACTTCAGTTTATCAAGCCGTTTCACGCAACATCACTCTTTTTGAGCAGCTGGACTAATGCAAACTAAATAAAGGATTAAAAACAAGGCAACAGCAGCTATTGTGCACAGTGCATCTAAAGCTAGGTTCAGGCTCGACCAGCCGGCATGAGTTGTTTGGGATATCTCGCAGAAAAATAAAAATTACAATCGGGGTATTATCCTCCCTGCTGTGTGTGTGTCAACTGTTCAGAGTTATTCCAAAAGGAGGTGATGCAATCTTGGGCAAACACACAAAAGAGCAAGAGGAACCCAGCAGTAATCCCTCAGCTTCTGGGAGGATTTTGCTGGAATTTTCGAGATACACGGACTCTCTGGGGAGATAATATATCCCGAGTATTGCGATTGAAATATGTACTGCTGCAACCATGTGATAACCAGTAAAGTCTGTGAAATATGAAATGGGGACAAAACTCCATCTATCAAGATCTACATAAAGCTGGTGTGCTCCGTTAAGCCTTGTCAGTCGAATTGTCACAATGCAGTCAAGTTAGCTAAGGAATCAGAGCAGAAACTCATCAGAAATATCAATAATATCGATCATTTATATCAGTGCTATAAAGTACTAGAAACAGGGCTATAAAGAAATACCAGCTGGTGCTCAAAGTCAATGTATTGCCTGCTACTTCATGTGGGCACAGTATTCTCATTTAAAGCCACATCTTTGGGCAATTTCTATGAGGAAATCTATGACTTAAGTTCTCCGTTGCCCTCCTCATCACCTTGCCCAAAGACCGACATGGAACACTCAAAATGCTAAATTCTCCAACAGCTTTGTTCTGAGAATTTCTCGATTTATTAGAAAACCTCTCTGTAGAGCGAGTTCCTGTGACATTTTGTCTTTTCCGTCTAAGCTTTAAAATGTCACTCATAATAGAAGTAAAATTACCCTTGGGCTCTGAGGGGTAGTGAGACTTTGCCATGCGAGCCCTCCATTACAGAGAGCAAAGTGAACATCACTTGGGCGAAGCTGATATATGGAAATATCGATGTTAGAGTATTTTTAGTACCTCCTCTACCTTACCAGACGGCAATATAGAATGAGATCACCACCATTACCAAATACCAGCGCCTTCACTAATGAAATGGCAGGTATGTAAGTGAAGTGGGTAACTACTGAAGATTGTCTCTTAAGCTTACAATTATTTTACTTTTACTTAACTATTTACTTTTCATGTTCAGACAGTTCATAATCAAAAATACCACACTCAGAAATGTCCAGTTTAACAACACTACCTTGGATTTTTTAAGATCCAAATAATGATTCAAATTATGTGAATTAAAGAAAGCAATCTCCAAATGATCAGCAAAGACGTGGAGAGGGATATGACCTGTGGAAAATGTGCAAATAGAAGTGCACTGAAGGAAATGAGCTGGTTAGTGAAAAAAAACACTGGCCATATTCTTTAACAGCTTTCGGTGTCATTCGTCTGTACGTGTGGCAAATAGCCTTTTTGTTGCTTCAGCAAGACTTGCTCACTATTTCAATTAGAGCTCATGGCAGGGAGAGTGCAGTGGGAAAGCCGTGATGGACAAGTCGGAGGGAGACGAGGACAGCTTACATCAAAGCTAAACCAATGATGCAGCATGGCGGACTATAATGTCTTCACACTGCTGTTTGTCAGATAAAGTACCCCACTAACGTCTGTGCCAACACCCCTTAAATCCTATAAGTGTAGCACGGAAAGAAACAACTGAGAACAGGGAGTGAAGAACTCACAGGGAGGTCGGCGTAGAAGTAGTGTTTCCTGTCAAAAAGTGATTTCTTGTTTATGGTGCAGTTGAGAGCCAATCCTGTCATCACTGCTGCCTCGACACATCGTTTGTTCAGGACCTGGGGACACACCGGGACATTACCTGATGAGCGGACAAGAAAGTGATAAAAAAAAACAACAACAACAACAACAACAGGTAATCTTTGTCTGATTCCAGTTAAACAACACTTACGGGTAATGTGCCTGGTAAGGATGCATCAAAGGGAGACACCAGGGAGTTCGGAGGTGCTGAGAAGCCAACCGGCGAGCCGGAGAACAGCTTGGTTTTGGAGTTAATCTGGGCATGGACTTCCAAACCCACCACTCCAACCAGCTGCTGGGGAGCACTGAGAGAGAGGGAGATGTTTGAATACACTTCAAACTGAGGCTGTGTCCTGATTCCCTGACACAACATAACTCTAATTAGGTTGAGAGTATTCAGTGTGTTAAAACTGGAAAAGTGACTGAGCTAAGTAAACTGAAAAAAAAGGCAGTATGCGTACTAAAAAACGCTTGAATTCTTTAGTCTTCTTGTGATTACACTAGTATCACACAATGCAGAAAGGAAACAGAGTTACAACTGAAAAAAAGAGACAAATGATTTGCAAATGGTGGTGAGGTATTAAACATTCTGCTTTGAGCTTGTAAAGGGAAATCCATTAACTTGACATCCAATGGCAAACTGTTTTCCATTAGTGTGTCAATATCTTGTTTACTAATTCAAAAAAGATAAGATATAGTAGGCCTACATAATGCATATAACTATTATGTAGTATGGTATTGGGACTCTGCAATTATTTAGTCTTGTGTCAAAGTTGGTTCCCCCTTCAAATAATATTTTCTGTAGCGCTGACCTCTTTGGATGAGTTTACCACGTAATTTGGGTGAATGTGATTAGGCGTTACAGAGATGACTGCCTGGGTTTAGACCTGATTTGGAATTAAGCACCGCAGTAACGTATAAACAAGTCTTTTGTGTCTCTGAAGGGATCGTCCTAGCAATTTAATCAGGGCCATCCCTCCCCTGAGACCAATGAGATGTTCCTCCCCCTCTCTGTGCATGTGCTCAGAAGTCCTATACTGGAAAAACATGGCTCCTTGTTTGCTGTGCGTTTATCTGATCAAACACAAATTCATTGAGGAACAGGCTATTGAAGCACAGCACCACAGTCTTAAAACTAGAATTGGACCATGAGACCCGTTTTAATGCCAGTTTATATTGTGCCCTAGTAAAGCATCTCTTACACTCAACAAAGTTACATTCAATCATATTACCAAGCAGTGAAACCAAGGCCTTTGGGGGTGCTGGGGCCCCACTTTGCCCAGTTGGCAATCCAGCCCAGAAGTTGTGTTTGGAGGCTACACATTTATTTTATTTTATTCATATTATTGATTCAACAAACTGGGGAGAGCTTGAGGGCAGGGGGTGAACCACAAAAATATGCTACCCAGTTGCATTATGGGAAGTGTAGGATCCAGTGTTTTGGAAACTTGATATCGCTGGACTTCTATAACTAACTTGAAGGGACAATCTAAATCCGTGTGCAGCTATTGTTCGTAACCAGGTCAGCGGCATTATGAACCAAAGTATTCCGCTATAACAGCTTCACTTACCTGTTTGCTCTCAGCTGCAGTTGGCTGTCGCATCGCGAACTCGGTGTGCTTATCCGTCTAATAACACACGCAGCCTTTGGATACAATACTGATATCTGTTTATTCATATTATGTAGCAGCTCACTTACTGCTACAGAGGAGGCAGCCATGTTGGAATGTCCCTGAGAACCTGGGAGTTGTAGTGTTTTAAACTGACAGTTTATATGACAGTGTACGCCGCTGGGTTTCACGTTAAAACTACAAAGCCCAGTCTTGGTAACGTTTCCGGTTTCTGACATAAGCTGCGTCATTTCCGTTTGTCAACTGGCGGGACTTCTTCACATGATAGCTGCAGCGGCGCAGATCAGGTTGTTTACAGACTTTAAAAAATTGATTTTACAGGCACCGCTGATTTAAAAAAACACAATCATACAACATGATGGCTACGAACGGAAAGGACGCCTGCGGATTAAAAGGAGACGAGCTATCTGTGTCTTTAAATGGCGGAAACGAGGCTTTTGCTAACAAGTCGCACTCACCGGTGGTGAACGGAGCAGCGACGGAGGCACCGTGTCGCTCCAAGCTGCAGAACGGAGGAACCGGGGTGGAGAGGTTCACCTTCAGCCCCGAGCCCACCGTAGAAGACATCAGGCGGATGCAGGCGGAGTTCACGGACGAGAGGGACTGGAATCAGTTCCACCAGCCCCGCAACCTGCTCCTGGCCATGGTCGGCGAGGTGGGCGAGGTGTCGGAGCTCTTCCAGTGGCGCGGGGAGGTGGCCGAGGGCCTGCCGGACTGGACCGAGACGGAACGGGAACAGCTGGCACAGGAGCTGAGCGACGTGATGATCTACCTGGTGGAGCTCGCCGAGAAGTGTCGCGTTGACCTCCCCCAAGCCGTGCTTCGTAAAATGGCCCTGAACCGACTGAAATACCCCGCCAGCAAGGTGCACGGATCAGCCAAAAAGTACACTGAGTACGAGGACTAGAGTTCGGGTGTCAATCAGGGGACGCTGGTTTCAGTGACTGTTGAAGCTGCTTAACTGTTTACATTTTATCCCTGGGTTCAAATTACTTTTGTTCCTGGGTTGACTTGTTGCATAACGACACGTGTATCACAGAAAACACACGTGTTAGCCTGTTGTCTATATGCAAAGTCATTTTTCCTTGGCAGGAAAGCCAATACTATAGGCTGGCTTTTATTCAGTTTAACTTTTAAATTTTCTTTTTGCTCATCATTGATCTGTCAGAGTGAATTTGGGGCAATGCCTGCTCTGCAGAAAATATGACTGTTGTGCAGTGCCCTTTTGGGAGCCTTTTAGAAGAATTTATTTCTCACTGAACATTTTAGAAAATCCAGCTTGGCTCCAGTTTAGGAGTGTGACGGAGTGAATTAGAAAGATGGAGTTGAAGCAGATTGTGATTGTCCAGACCATCCCTGATCAAATGTTGTTGTGATTATTAGGTTTTTGAATTATCCTCCTTTTCCCATCAGGGTTTAATCAACTAATCTGTTTTGTTCACATCACAACTGTCACTTTTTTTTCTGAATTAAAAGTCGCTTTAATTCTTTACTGTCTATTTTCCACTCATTTGTCGGTCAGTCAAACGTGTCTGTGATGGTGAGCAGTGGCTTGTTTGCTGTCTACATGCATGTTAAGAGCAAACACGAGCGCCTTCAAATTCATTTCCACTCAAATTAGATAGACCTAGCTGTGAGTAATGCTCTAATGATACAACAGCCCTCTTACATCGAGGTTTTGTTTTACATCTATGATCATTTTGGAAACTGTACTTTAATGTTATACTGTATTGCTTTGTACAGAGCGGTATTTCTAATACTTACTCTGTCATTCATGGATATGGGTTGTCCAAAAATATTACAAATATCTGTTTAATGTAACACAATTCAAATGCACCTCTGAAACAAATTGACATAACTTCCCTTGAAG
>NW_022280058.1:3381866-3472229 GCF_004355925.1 Anarrhichthys ocellatus | reverse complement strand
TAAAAGTGATCCTGTAGAGGATTTGGTGAGAAAATCCTCGTGCAATATATATATATATATATATATATATATATTCCACCAGGAATGGAACTTGAGAAGCAAAACACGTCTGTGCGTGCTCAGGAGAGGGGCCTTCAGAGCCACACAGTGATGAAAACGTCTGATTTTTCATTCGGTGTGTTGGGAGAAACAAACATTGCCCTCAGCTGTATACCCTGATAGTCACTCGGAAGCATGAGTCATCCGCAGGCTGCAAAGGAGAACAGTCATGCATCACTAAAATGTTGCTCTGTGTGCGAGTCGAGCCTCACTTCAAAGCAAACGGCTTTTAAGTTAAGCAGATATGACACGGCGTGCCGCATTGAGAATGAGCAATTGTCCACTTTCTTGGCGTATGTGTTCAAAAACGTGGATATGCAAACTGTCCTCTGCTGGGATGTGTAAATACATCCTTTTCATTTGAAGCTCTTTGGAGTGAGTGATATAGGGAAAACAACGGCAACTACAGTTATTTTCCTTCTTGATCTAATAAAGTAGAATAACCACAGTCGGCCCATCCATTTGTTTTCCATAAATCCTTAACTTCACATCATTCCCCTGACATTCTGCAGTGATTGCTCTACAGCAAAAACACGAGCTCTCCCTCGCTTGAGTTTTGTAATGCACAGTGAACATCACTGCAGAACAGCGTGCTCTAAATCATGGGAGGTTCGTGACACTTTTGTTTTTTAGCTGCTCTCTCAAAATTCACCGTCTGGATGTGGTAGCAAGCTGCAGTTACAGCTGAAAACTGTTGATACTTCCAACCTGCATCACTGGTATTCCTGCAGGTTTCTGCTGCTTCACTGAGAGTTTATTGGCACTGCTAAAAGTGATCCTGTAGAGGATTTGGTGAGAAAATCCTCGTGCATTTTTCAGACGGGGACGCAGCACATCCCCACAATATGGTGAAGTCAGATATGAGATAAGACTTTCTGAACCCGGCTCCAGCCTCATTTAGGAAGTGTAAACATTGAATCAATGTTCGTATTGATTAGAGGTTTGCTTGCAACATATACAGATGCAAAACACATGCTGTTTTTGCTTCATCATCGATAAATTTAAGACGAGTTACACAGTAAATCAAAGGGAGGATATATACCTTATCTGTATTTGCACATTGAGGCTGAGAAATAATTTTCCATTCACAAAATCTGCCTTCATGTTCCCCCATGCTGCACAGAAATCCATATATAAGTCTTTAATACTTTAAGCACAGTCAAGAACTAACACGTAATGCTGGACTTCATGTAAGCTGTACCTGCTATTTGATGGAAGTCTTTTTCTTTTTCTTTTTCTTTTTACAACCAGACTTGGCAAAGGGCTTAGAAACGCTACAAATACATCAAAGTTCTCAGAGAGTAGGAACCACCTCACACATGTCATGGTAACTTGTATGTTTGCAGAGTTTTTTATGCTTGGAGTGCTTTAAACCAAACGACAAAGAGGCCCTCGAACTGCAAAGTGCATCCCTAATAGATTTTCAAGGGTGCATTTATTAGTGTGTTGCATTTTCACTTAAAGGTGGGAAATAAGTGTACACCAGTTATCTTGAAGTGCAGGCTTGAGTCTCACTGTGCACTTTATTTTACTGAGCAACACTTGAAAGACTTTATAGTTGCTCAACATGTGAGCTGAAAGTTCACCGAGGAGCCGTCCTGCGCCCTCGTGTCTTCATGTTTGCATGCTTTGAGAGAGAAGTTATAAGGTTCCCACGGTGCCATTCCTTGTCTGAAGACGGCGCTGAAGGCTTAATTCATTTCAGACTTTTAATGAGTTTTAATCTTTGATTTTATTCTCTTGTATAATGGTCAGCCCAGCAGATACCATCAGGCCTTGTTGTTGCTTCTTGTGGGTTTCAGAAGGATGTGGGACGTCTAGCTTTCAAAGAGACGTTCACTCGAGTGAATGCATTTATTTTGTTTGAATAAGTGATGGTTTCTCTCTTTCTTTCTGGCCACTTCCTCCTCTTTTTATTTACTATCTGAGTCACACACACATAGACGCTCTTTCATCCTGTCATAGAGACAGCAGTGGGAGCTGTCAGATCTCACACAGTGGGGTTACCCAGCAGCAGGGGTGCACATCACATCGCATCCCACATATACATGTGTATACACACACACACACACACACACACACACACAGACGCTGGACCGTTGCTAATGGCCTGGCATGATTTCTTCCCTTTTGTGTGATGTTGTCGGGGAGAATCGCATCGTAAATACCCCCAAACTGATCCATTCAGAATGTCAACCACTTGGCAATCTTCTTCCTTTTCATAAATGTCACAACAGAACCAATAGAACAGTGTTTCAAGTCAAATTCCCTGCCAACAATCAAACATTTATATGAGTGTCTCCATGGTTTACGATTCAATCTTTGTTGTTTGCAAGTTGGGGATTCGGTTACAGGCTATTGCTTATCTATGAAGTACATTGATGAAAAATATCCCTTCAATTTCTACATTTTATACTTTGTAATAAAAAAGACTTTGTTCTGTATATGTTCTGTGATGTAGAAGACAGTTGATGGAATTTGCGAAACAAAATGTAGTTTTATTGTGACCAATACATTGAAAATATAAAAACATTTTTACAAAGTTTAACTGTTTTGGGGGCAATGACCATTCCCTGTCTAACGAAGCAATGAGAAAACATTTTTTTTCATTTCTTGTTATTCATAATTTAAACAACTTTAGCACTTAGGTCTTTATATCACCTGCAACAAATCTTATTTTTTTTAGATTCAAATGTCCTTTATGTAAATAGCCATTAAATTGTGGAATTTATTGGCATCAATAATACATTCTAACATGTAAGAAAAGCAGAGGTGTATCAATAACATTAATTAAAGCCTCATTCCATTTAGGGTCACTTGCTCCAGTGCCCTGGTGTTGTGCACACCGGCTCACTGGTCAATAGAAAGGAGTCATTGTTAATGCCATTGTTATGCCACTTGTGCTTTTCCTTATCTGCTGTGGAAAAGACGTTTTCTCTTGTTTCAATAGAGCCATTGTTAGTGTGACTAGTTTCATATGTGCTTCAACTACAATGACAAGTCAAAATATCATGGACCATTTTCTCATGCAAAGCGAGTCAGGATGTCGATTTTAGAGCTAATCCGGACATTCTGACTAACAATACAAGAACAAAGGAGTTATAGTCTAGAAAAGTCATTTTTTCTTTTACATGTTTTATGGAAGGGAAGCCTACCTGTTCAGGTAGTCACCTCCAGTTGGCTGCTACGCTCACACGTGACATAGTTTACACCCTGTGACGTGCATCGAGGGGCGGTTCATTCAAGCTGTGCTCTTTGTCCGCTGCTGCCACCTGCTGTTCAGTAAATTGTAGTTGTATGTACAACTTCAACACAGCTGCCGTTGATTTGAGCACTTCTAGCAATTAGCACACCTGTCAACAAATCAACTCAGTAACACCAGGGCTCTCTCGCAGACATTTTGAGCCCTTCATGAACCCTTTCCGTAAGTCAGCATTAGATGCAGACTTTGCCCAAGGGAAATCAGAGAATAGTTATTTATTCATTCATCAAATATAAGAGTAAAGAGATTATTTCAAATGACCTCTCATCTTGTGAGGAAAGAGCCTGTAAGACGTTCAGAAAGTAAAAAGTACAAAATAAATACCCACAATTGCACATCATATATTTTGTGCTGTCCCAGTCACTCCATTGGCTAGTTATTTTAGCTCTGTCTGTTAACAACAGTTGCACCTCAAGGCTGAGGTATTATTTCCTGTCATACATGGACCACAGTTTTAACCTAAGTACAACCTAAGGACCCAAGGATTTTGGTACTATGTTAAGATGTCTTGGTCGCTGCTTCATCTCACCAGTCTAAGGTAAGAACTTGCTGCTTCTTCTTTTCGTTTCACTGAAGCGTGATGGTTATATGACGGTTTCCCATTTCTTTACACAGTCCTTTGCATTTTTATTGAACACTGCAAGGTCTTTTGAGCTGCTTCTGCTACCAACCTGTAGCCATAAACCACTGTTACTGCTGCTAATTTCACAGATGTGATGTTTGTTGGCAACATGTCATCTTATGATGGCTGCTAATGTCATGCTATTATGTGTAATGTTTGAGTTGTGAATTCGTTTATTGTAATGGCTGGTTTTGTTTGTTTTGCACACGCATCATGATGCTCTAATCCTGCTAGTCTGCATGGTGGTGAAATAGTCTGTTTCCATTATTAGAGTGAATAGTTTTTTGCAGCATATTTTCCCTCAGGATGTTGGTGTTGTTGTTTTTGTGTGCAGTTGCCAACAAGCTCACTGCAAATTGGGTCTCAAGGAGAGGATGTTACAGTATTTTATTATAGCTGTGCAAAGTATAATGTATTGTATAATGGCTTTAGAAATATGAGTGGGCATAGCCAATTCCCATAATAATTTCCCTGTAATAACTTTTAAGAAACCTAACATGGCTATTGTTGCACATAAAATAGGTAGTCACATTCCCATTTGTTTTTCCATATAATTCATATTTAGCTAAGCATTAGAGGAGGGTTTGAACTGAAAGGCATTAGGTATGTGACATCTTGCTTTACTATTCTTAATATGCAGCACAGCGCCTCTTCTATGGTTTACAGTGCTGCTACTCTAAACGGCTGCCAACCGTAGGCTCTTATTCATAACTCGTGGTGATCCGCTGCTTCACAACAGTTAATAAGAATAACTAAGATATTGTCACTGCTGTAACAATAATTACCATGCTTGTCCGAGGTGGGTAGTGGCCATATGGCAGCTAGAGCTCAGCCTACACACGTCAGCATTACCACTGCTGCTCATCCAGCATTTTATAAACCACACCTCCTCCATCAGTGTCCACCTGTAGGCTCTGATTCCCCCTGTGGAGGAGTTTATCATTGTCACTGCCCAATCTTCTCTGTGCTGAGCTTGGTCTTTGCTTGCAGGGAGTGACTTGAGATCAGTTTCTAGACACCAAATACACTCTGTACTACTCCGTATCCATTTAATAATACAGCTGTTCAATTGAGTGAGCTTTCCTTCGTTTGTCTGCAGTGCACTGGTGTATTATCCAATGCGTGTGTATCAAACAAGTTTAAGTTTTCAAGTTAAGACATAGCCTGCGGGCCTCTGTTGCTCTTGCGATCCATGTGGGTCTCTTTTCACACCCTGTTGTTTTTCTATGCATATTGTTTAGCATTGACAGCTCGCGCCTATTGTTTTGTATGGTGTATTGTTCTGTTTGCTTCATGTGCTCTTTGATGCAAACAAATTGCCTTCCTCTGACGAACAATACTGAAAGCGTAGTTAAGCGTGAATGAATAAATGAATGAGTGTCAAGTACAGGCCATTGCTATTTAGGGATTCTCCACAATAACTGTCTCTTTTTGTTCCTTTGCTGCAAATTGTGTTGAAGTTTCTTTCTTTCTTTGAACATGAAATCTTCTTCCACAGTGTCAACCTGGTGTCACTCCCAACTAATCAAATACGGACTATTGGTCAGTGCCCCTTGGCGTCTGGTACTGACTAGCCCCACAGTCGATTAACTCTAATGTAAACCCACCCACGTCATTTTTTGGATGTAGTATAAAGAGCGAGGTAGTCCACATAGGCCTAGGGTGGGGACGGGAGCAGAGGTGCATGGGTCAAACAAACAAGACTATTGTCCAGGAGACCACAGTTGGACCTGTGCGAACATACAAATATATGTTGATATTTTGTCACTTGTCACTCTTTTCTTAAACTAAGTGGTTTCGTTGCCTAAACCTAACTTCCTGTGGAGACAGAAGTCTATCTTGAAAAAAAACAAACATGCATGTAACGAGTGGAAACGCTATTCCTGCCACGTCCACAAGTGACGCGAGCTAGGTACCTAAAGTGTCACAGTTTGAAGCTTAGGGACACCAACTCTAAGGTACATGACGAGGTGGGAGTGAGAATGTGCTGACAGTGTTTCTCTCTCCAGCACTGAGAGATGAAATGACATCAAAGATGGTGGAGGTGTTGAGGAAGGTTTTGTGAAAGCCTGCTGTTTATTTCAATCAAGCACTGCAAAACTAGGAGAATGCAACTGCCAGTGAAGTGTGAAACTGATGGGCTAATGCTGTTGATTTCAATGTGTGACTGTATAAACTTGGTGCGAAAAAGCATAGCTGCCAATGTGATGTTTCAACAGACTTTATCATCATTGTCAACCAGGACAAGTGCGACCCGACAAGCTGTTCAACATTTCTCAGGAGCAGAGAATGGAAGCACTCTACAGCCACAAAATATACCAGTAACTCTTTACAGTTCTCTGTCAGTATAATTCTCCATCTGCATTAATTAAGAAACGCTATGCATATTCTCACGATTATACCTAGGCTCTCAGCGTGCAGTAGTGCTTAATCCTGCAGTCCCCTTGTGGTTTTATCTGGTGCTTTCAGTAGGTAATGGTTCATTTATTTTGCTAATATTCACACGGTATGTCATTTTGAGATTCACTTGTTGAACGGAACATGTACTGTGAAGGACAGAAGAGAACCTCCTTTGAATTCCCTCAGCATTTTACATTGAGCAGACCATTGTACCAAAAATTCATAGCATATGTATGAGGCTGAGGCTTTCCAATCGGTGGAATTATTTTCTAGATAGATAAATGGTTTCACTCACTGTTTCATTAAGGAAAACTTGTGTTCAGATTTTAAATGTTACAGTCCTTGTTGACATTATTATAGGGAACAAATAAAAGAAACATCTGTATTACAAGGATGCCACAATAAAGTAAAAGACACATTTCTGTTGTGGTCCTCCTTGATGTCCTTTAAAGAGAGTACAGATGGCAGGACAGCTTGCAGGTGTAGAATAGAAGACACATCCATTGACTGAGAACAGCTCTAATGTAATTTCCAACTAAGTAATGCCATCATTTTTTGATTTTGAATTCACCTTTATTGTCCAGTACAGCCAAATACAGCATCTGTAACCAGATAGTGAAAGCAGTGCGCAAAAGTGCATATACTAATACTAAGATACTAATGTACAAAATTATACACCAAAGGGCAATATGCAAAAATGTAAATCGCACAGATATGTCAGTGCTGTATGTCACTATGTTGATTACGAACTAATACATAGTATGTAGAATGGTAGTATAAATGCTATGTTAAAGTATACGATATAAACAACAAGCAAGTAAAAAATGTGCTCATCTGAATATGCATAATAACAGGGATTGCAAATACAGCAGGCAATAGCAGTAGTAATGCAGTAAAAGTACAGCAAAACAGGTAAACATACAATCAGAGATATCAAAATAAAAAATGTGCGTGCATGCAAGCAAGGTGTAGTTATCCATGTGTCCATGTGAATGTGAAATGGAGATTTGTTAACATTTGTATATTATAACTTATAACATTTTATATCAGAACAGTATATTCAACGGTAGATAGAACCACCATTCTTCATGACTACTGCCTTTTGTTATAAAAGGTTAGTCATTTCCCTCAGCTTCAAAGAGTGTGAATCAATGATCAGTTCAGCGGAATTTGACATTTCCAGTTTATCACTTTGTTCATGATTGTACATTTTAAAATGTAAAATAAGTCAATGAAGAAATATAAAACTGATGGGAAGATCTATACATAGAGGACAAAGTATGGCATTCCTGAAAACAAAGGGACCAGATATTCTATGCTAGAAAATGTCACCAAGGTAGTGAAGCTATATTTCTACTGACAAAGGCATTCAGATCTCAGTTGCCTTTGACATCCTCCTATCTCTCCTATATAGGTCAGTGAGGCCTGGCGCAAAAATGGAAAGAAAGTGTCAGAGTATAGGAGCAAAGTGAGATGACAAAGAATAGAAAACCTAAAGAAATAATCAAGCAATATACCATTGAACCTGATTTAGGTCAGGCTAGCATTAAACTACTGCCTCAAAAATGATCCCACAGTTTGAACAACAGTGGAGCTTTGTCTTTAAAAGGATTTGAAGCATTTGTGGCAGGGCTGCAGCACCAGATTGCGTTGGATTGCGCAGGTGTATTGTGTCCAGCCCCTGTAGATACTTGACATTGTGATTTGCAGCAGGGACTAAATTGTGTGAAAGCATAACTGTGAAGCACATCTGACAGATGTATCTGGCGAATGGTTAATAACGGGAATGATCAAAGTGTGACAGAATAGGCACCGGTGCCATTCACATAATAGCTACAGGGAGCCAAGAGCAACAAAGCTAATATGTGACGGTGAGAAGCACGAGGATTGTCTTTTGATTGAGCTGTGCAGCGTTGAATAGTATCATGACTATAGCTGACACGCAGTGCTGATCAAAGCATACACTTTATTTTGCGGAGGAAAGGACATAAAACTGTATTTGATATTAAAGGATATTTATGGGATAAGACTTAGGCTGCCATTATTCTACACATAAAAATTCAAACAATTGTACGAGGGTTTGTGCTCTTGAATCCAGGCTTTTCGAAAGACGTGGTTTCAGGTACATGTAGCCAAAATCAACAGTATACATGTGTGCATATAGAGTTTAATACTCTTTAGTTACTCTAAATGTAGAGGCATGGGTGTTGGCATACACATACTATTCATCTGTTCATTCTGGCGTCCTTGTAGGTTGTGTTTGTAGCCAATGAGGTCGTCCAAAACACCTCCTGCCTCTTGTTTGTCTGATAGCCTATTTATGTCTCTACTAGAATTATATTGTCTGTAAATTGTGCTGACAATGGTTTGTCTTTATCAATGTGGGGATTTTTTTCTGCAAAATGGGAAAATTGTATATTTTGTGTTTAGATCTTTAGAAATGGGTCAAAGATATACACTTTCATTTAAAAAAAAAAAAAGAAGCTAAATCATTTTCTTAAACACTTGGGCACTGTTAGTCTGTTTTACTCAAACAGAAGTAAAAACTGCATTTGTTGGGGACTATTTTCAACAATGGTTTTGGTGCTCTCGCAAGTATTAACGGCACCAGAAGGCTGCATGTGGCACCTAGTGCAACGGTGATAGTTTTTGGAGATCTTTGGCACAGAGCAATGCGCTACAGTACGGTATGGTTTTGCTTGCACAGGCAATAAGATTAATTCATTACAACAATGGTTTTGTTGGTATTTGTCGTTACAAAATGATAGAACATCACTGGACTTATCCTTTAAAACAAAAAAAGACAAACCTCATGACCAAACAACTTATACACGACTGACAATACTGCCAGGACACTTTTTGGCTTGACATACACACTTTTGATCTGGAAGTCAGCCACCCGCTTCAGATTTCCTGGCATGTCCCTATCCCAGCGTGCTCAGCTCAACGGCTCCTGGAGGGGCTGCGTAGGAGTGATAGACAGTAGGCAGTGACATCCTAAATCAGCCGTACAGACCGATCAAAGTACTGCATTGTTGGACTGAAATTGGACTTGGGCTGGCTTCGGGAAGCTCAATATGAGTTTCTGTCCTGTCTGCTCTCATTTCAAGCTCAGGCTTTTGAATGATTGAGTGTGAAAATGAAGAGAGGGAAAAAGTTCAAATGGAGAGTGACAAATTCTTGGTTGGGATGTTGCTACCGGAGGGGGCCAAGAGGTGTTGTTAAGTCTTTGAACGCTTTAAACCAGCCATTTCTGTTCTCTGCCGAGCGTAAATTGGAAGTCAGCAGCTGGCCTTTTTTTTAAATTTCACAGCCTGTAGTTGGAATGAATCTCTTATAAACTTGTACAATGTAACGGCATGCAGTCACTTGTGTTAACCGCATATGAAGAAAAAGAGGCCGCTGAATTTCTGCAAAGCAACCTGCATGTGATTCAATACTCATTTACAATGTCCTCTTTTTCTAAGGACTGAAGATACAAGATACTTTCTGAATGGCGTCCAAGGCTATCTTTATTCAAAGAGACTGTTGCTATGTAGGACTGTTGCTATGGAGGAGCCTCTTGTTGAGATGGACAGCTGTAGCCTTGCCACAGGGAGGAGCCCTTTCTCTCCCGTCTTCCTGTGTGATGTTTCCCAAAGAGTCCAAACCTCGGGAGTCAGCGGGGGGTTCCTTCTTCACAGTGATAAAAATAAATCCGTGACTCGCTCGCACTGGGACAGAAGGAAACTGACCAAGTGAAAGAGGTTGACCGAAGTATGCAGTAATTTAGCTGATATTCACAGTGGCGCTCAACAGGTGAACGTTCTTTGTACGTCATTGCTGGTGTTTTACGTCCCCCCCCTCCATTTACATTCTAGCTTTGTGAATCATCAATCAAATCCCATAGTTTCTATATGTTGAAGGCCTCAAGGCATCGATGATGTTCATCAACTTTTGAGATATGCCCTAGACACACAGATGCTTGATTGCTGCTGATTTGTGTTTCCTGATCTATTGTAAGCTTCAAAGAAGTGATAAGATATGTCAGAAAAACGATTCAGCTGTAAAATAACAAATGATTGAATGTTAACAGCCTGTCCTGTCAAACTGTTTAAACATCCAAGACAGTTTCAGTATTTCACCATATGATATTTCACTGAGGCTGTAATGATTATTAAGATTGACTCTGTAGGATGTTACAACAGAGACTGTAACATTCTGTTTCTACACGGACAGACAGTTTTTAAAGATGAATCTCTCTTCGTCCTCTTTTTCATTAATGACAACAGAAGTTGGATTTATTAGTTATAGGGATTGGAGATGGTGTCTCTGAGGGACACACTTACCAGGAGGAGAGATATGTGGGTCTCAGTTTTATTTCACCAATTATATCAACTTTACAAGGATTTAATCATCTGTGTGCCCTGAAGGGTTTGACTGTAGGACTTTGGCACTTAAGACAAGGGTTTGATGTCATGTGATTAGGTCTAAGTAACAAAAAGCACTTTAGGATAAGGGAGAGTTTGTGGTTTTGCTTAAATGGTTTCATGCTTCAAGTCACTTTTGACTTTTTAAATATTTAACCAAGACTTCAGTCTTCCTCTAACCTCAGTGCTGTCAGTGCATAAACACACTTAATCTGATTTACTTAATACTTGGGGATATTGGAGGGAAAACAAATAAAAAATAGGTCACTTCACATCACTGAGCATTATCCAGGCGCATTCTGTATAAACATTTTGTCACTTTGCAGATGCAGTCATTCAAAAACATTTCCTCTTTGCATATTAAAAACATAATCCAGTATGTTTTTCTTCAATGTATTTGCTGTTGCAAATTAAAAGTATATTAAAAGATAATGTTGAGGAGGCAGGGTTGACAGAGAGAGGACTTTTAAGTTCCGCTGGATCTGGTTCAAGTCTGTGAGAACGTGTGCAGAAAAATGTGACAATTAGCTAGTGGCTCATGAAGAGGCTCATTAAAATATTTGCCTCAAATGCAATGTGATGCTTGCCTAGTATACCATCTCAGCTTTCCGGTTGCTTCCCACAACACCTATATGTTCAGTCCCTCTCACTACATGAGAAAGTTGAAGGACTCCCTGCAGGAGGAGAAAATGTGCATCATATAATGCGGCTGGTGTTTTTGACCATTGCAGCACTGCCCCGCCATAGAAACCTGCAATCAGAGAACATCCTGGGCTGCAAACTCCCTGAGAACAACCTGCTGTTGCTCTTTGGCTCTGCTGCTGTGCTCAAAGATCAGGCCTGCGAGGACACATTCAGCATCCCAGAGTGCCATACCTGCGGCAGCTGTTTTGACGGAGGCCAGTGCTAAGCTGTGCCAGCTTGCTGGGGATACTGCTGTACCCTTCTGGAGGGAAACCGGCATCGTCAAAGCAATCCTCCACTCTGCACTCTCCATGTGGAATAACCAGAAGATATCCACACCTGATTCACTGTTGCTCTGCTGCCAACCTGCACCACAAGCCAAGCCAGCCATTGAGAACATTCAGAGCCAGCCATGGATGCCGTGTCTCCTGACAATTCCCCATCATCAGCAGCTATTGTTTCGTTACATATTACTGCTCACTGAAAAAGAACATTTCATTTCAAAACCGCTCAAGTCTTTTTGTCAATTTAATTTGCATGCGCATGCATTTTTAAGATTTCACACTGCAAGTCCTCGTATAACATCTTGTTTCTCTAGTTCGTAGAGTTTGCAGTTAACCCCTGCTGTGAGGGTTTGCATTCTTGATCCCTCCCGCAGCAGCCGTGGGCTGATGCCTTTATGAATACCGCCTCCGTGTGTTTCACCGAACAGGGCCAGAATACAGATAAGCCTCTGTTGGACCCGCAAACACCTCCCCATTAGTTCCCCTGCGATAATGTGTGCTTCCTTGTAGTAAAAGCCACACCTGCTATGGGTGATTTAGTCCCTGGCTCCATTTGTCTTTCAGTGTCAGACCTCTCTCCCTTGTTTTTCTTTCTTGGTCATTACACAGTTGCCTATTTTGTTCTTCACCCGTCCTCCAGTTCCTCCCCCCCGTCTCTTTTGTCTCTCACCCTGCTACTTGTCTAACCTTTGAGGGGCTTCTCCAATTTGGCTAGTAACAGGGGTCATCAACTCTCTCCCAGTGTTTGCCCTGGAACGCTATCACTCTGCGCCGCTGCAGGGAAAACTAATACCACACACCAACACAACAGCCACACAAAAAGGTACTTGAAGTTGTATCACAACGGTGAACTTTAAATAGAACACGCTCACTTGAGATGACGAGAACAGGGTTATGCTACAAAACAATATTAAACTTGGAGAGGGACTTTAAAAGCCCTTTTTCACTGGCTTAGTTGTACCATACTCCAGAGTCAAGTACCAGCTTATCACCCACAAGTGTACATTAGTCCCGCTAGTGTGAAGTTGGCATTAGGGATGTCCTGTTTTTCTTTGTTTCTGATCCGAGTCCTTTAACACTGCTATCTGCCAATACGGAGTCCGATCTGATACTTATATTTACCGAGCTGTTGATTAAATTTGGATCCGACACATAAAAATAAAAGCTGTAGCTACTGACGCAACATGTTTTTCACGAGCTACTACATACAAAAAAACTGAAGGCCCTGGATCAAAACTATAACGATGATAAGTTTAACTTGTGATATGATATGAATGGAAATTTACACAGTGAAAATTTGACTCCTGAAATTAACACAAAGCTATCTGCCCCGTTGGAGTTGTTGGGACTACAAAAACAGTCCACTCCAGGTTGTACAGTGATGTTAAAGAGTGATGTTTATTTTACCTCATAAACAATTAGATGGCATATTAGACATCAGCAGTAGAGAGCACTTTAACCTGAGAACAAACATAACTTTATCACTGAATTAATATTAATAAGCTATTAAATACATTTTTTGCCATCTTAGTGCGTTTCTAAAACATGTAACTGTTTTTATAAATATTTTGTAAGATAATATTTCAGGTTTTACAAAGTATTTATTGAATCTTTGTACTTTTAAACGCTTACGTGAAGGTTTAAAATCAACTGTTCTGATCCTTTCTCGGTCTGCTCTTTATTTAAATGTACAGAAAGTGATGTTGAAGCGTAGAAAATCAAGCGGACAGTAATTCTGAGACACCAGCAGCGACCATCTCTACCTCCCACTGTCCTGTGAAATTCTACATTGACTCGGTTGTCCTGAAGTGTCGACCACAGAGTCTGGCAGAGCAGCTGAGCAGCTCAGTCATCCTTATCTCCATTCAAACATGGCAACTCATAGATTATGTATGGTCGGTATGGGGACATGACCTCCCACAGATCATGGGCAGGCAGAGTACACCAAAGTGAGAACCTGCAATATACATGAACCACCATCATTATTAATGCCCTGGATATCTGTTGTAGGTATACGTGCAGCACAGTGCATCTCCTGGTGTGTAGGGTGAAATGATTATAGGTCTGACAAAGACTGTATTTGGTATGATTACTGGCTTTAAGGGAAATCTTGACGGGTATGCATTATAATCCACAAGGCTTTGATGGTATTGTAATCACCGCTGCTGTAAATGACTATTGATATACTGCACATGGTGTTCCTGTGCAATATCATGCAAATTACTTTCGTGAATTTAAACCAAATCATTCAAACTATGCCTCTGTCCTTGTTTTTTTTAGATTATATTCCTACTTTGTCAATATAATCTGAGTTTTGACAGAGTATTTGGAGCTTCAAAACTGTCTGTTCGTTTATTCATTCATCAAAGAAGAGCCCTGTGGCTCATTAGTGATTTCCTGTTTTGAAAAGGGAGCTTTTGAAATATAAAAAAAAATTATGTTTCAGCTCTGAACGAGAGCATTTCAAGGCAACGATTTCCTCCTCTTTTCAGTCTGGCTTCATTACATCTCTAAATTGGTTTTCATAGACAACAAGAAGTTTGAAGTTATGATCAGTGATTTGGTTTATTGGGCAAATAAATCAAGGGACGTGATTTCACACAAAAGCTTGCAGACACAAAGATGATATCTCTCTTTCTGTCACAGGCACAGAAATATATTTAACCTCCATCCTTTTACTAGTCCATCTGCGTTTCGGGCTCTATTGTCCATTAATGGGTGCTGCCTAGACCCTGCCTCCCTCCATCATCCCTCTTCACTCCAATCAAGACCCCTATGGGAGGGGGCGGTGTGTTGGCCAAAGTGAGGCGCCCCACATCTCTATAAGTGGGGATAAATCAGTCATCAGGAACTTAAATCACTATGGTTAATAGACTTGGTCTGTGTCGGTGTGTTTGGGCCACCAGGACCAGTAGTAACCCCCCCCCCCCCCCCCAGGAGGAGGCAGAGAGGAATCTGGGCCAGCCCTCCAGGCCAGCTCCTACTGACCAAGTCCAGCCCCCCACAATAGAGACCCCAGCCAACAGGGAAGCCTCTTTGGAAAGCTGCTGAAGAGATGACTAATTATTACTCACAGGCATCCACACATCGGGTTTCCCCTCGTCTTCCACCTCTTGATAATTCCTTTTTCTGTTGCCCTGTGCGAGGGGGAAAGGACGAAGGGAGAACAGCTGAAACAAAGGCGAAATAAAGCAAAGTAAGCAGAAACATGAAGCTAGTAAGGCTGGGGTAAGTGTCTGTGGATAGAACAAAATAACAAGATGAGAGTGAAGAGGATAAAGAGATGGTCCAAAGCCTGTTTGCTGGCAGGCCCACTTAGGGAGCGCCAAAGGGCGGAGGCCCCCTATTCAGTACGTGCCACCAAGTGGCTTGTTCCCACAGCTAAACACAGGCACAGCCAGGGGCACCACTGAGGCAGAAGAGAGGAGTCCTTTCTCTCACTGAAAAGGAAATGTCCCCCAGAGTAGGAGTGCTACTAATTCTTTTTCATTTTCTTCTCCTCTCATTCCTCTCTGCCGCATTTTTATGTCTCTTACAAGCTCTTGTCTGAATTATCACCATGGCTGCTTGTTCCACACCTATGGAAAACTGTTTTGAAGAGACCACCCTCAAAGACTCTTTCATCTTGTTCCCCCACAGCTAGCAAACCGCCCCATAAACAACTCTTTTGGTTCTGTATTTTTTTTTAATACCACCTGTGATCAAGATGCATACTTAATGGAATATTTTCTAGGTAAAAAAATAAACTTCTCACTCACTAGTCTTCTCTGTTGGAACAAACTGTTTATTTGGATCCCCATTAGCTCCTGTGTCACATCAGTTATTTTGCCTGTAGTTCATATACAAATGTACGGAGTGACAATACACCACATTTTCACACAACTGACTGAAAACACGCAATTACATGACAGCAATGCATCACACAGCAGCTACATCCTTATCGACACACACACACACACAGAGAGACAAGCTCTGAGAAAATAATAACTATTATCATGAAAAAGGTTCTTACTTACTTATTATTACTGAATTAGTCCAGCCACATTGGCCATGATGGGTCATTTACTTTACTTAGTGTACTGATACAGAAGGTAAGCAATCAAAAATGCATCTAAACAAGCAATACATATAAGGATCCAGCCTATCTAGCCCTTTCATTTGCTATCACTCATAAAATGTGTGTATAAAAATATATAATCAAGAATGTTGAGATGAAAGCAATGAATTAAACATGAAAATATGGAACATAGAAGACTAACAGAATCATTGTTGTAAACCTGGAATGGAGACAGTTTGTCCAATAAAAGAAAATGAGATTTTAAACGAAGTGTTCCCGGTCACGTTGAGTTTATGTTGACATCAAATATCCTGAGCCGGAGTGGAGGGGAGCTGCAATTTCACAGAAATCCGTTTTGAACTCACCCGGTCCAAAAATCCATTCTCAGACTCCTCCATACTGTTAAAAACTCCCCTGGACACCAGAGTGCTTTCTAAAAGCCCAATCTAGAAGCTCCCCATGTCCCAAATACCAGTCTTCAGTCTTATAAATGTTATCTATAGCTGATGTACAGTAGCTATCCCATATCATACATTGGAGTATAATACAAACAGCAGGCCACTGTCCCTCACTCAGACTCACTACGAGTTCTTTGGATTCAGTAAAATACCATAAGAAACTCAGTAGGTACTCTTTTATGTCAAAGTTCAAACAGTGGCTTCCTGCTGCTTTGACTGACACTTCAAGTTTCTGGTGTCATCTTTCGGTGAAGAACCAAACTGTCTGGGGTTTTATGGTTGGGTTTCACTTTTGGGATTGTAGAGTGAGTTATAATGGAGGTGCAAGTGGTGGTGCTGCTGTCGCAAATACTGATATGAAGGGAGATATTACCATGATTTTAGTTTACTTTATTGGAATCCCCATGAGCCAGCAAAAAAATGTAATCAAATGATAGTGATTCCAAATCAGATAACCATGGTATTCAGTGGTATAAACAGGCATTGGTACAATAAGAAGGGAACTGTACTATATTGACTAGTCAAAGTGGTTACATTGTGAAAGATCAAGATTGCAGTCCTCATAGGAAGCACAGCACAGTAATTGATCCAGTAAACATACGTGTTGAGGCCACAAAAGTAAACGGGGTCAAATACACGAGAGTTAATCCAACAGTTTATCACTTCAACTATTCAGAATGATGTCTCCCGAAAGCTGCTGTAGGTTAGCGAAAGAATAATAGAATAAAAACTATTCTGAGATGGTGAATGGTCAAGGTGCATAATTTTCACAGTGTGCTGTAAGTGAGTATAAATGTATAGTCATGTTTGTCCCGGTCTTCTATCACAGCCAGAGCTCCGCTGAAGTTCACTTTCCTCCAGCATCACTCCTTGTTTCCCTCATCTCTTTCTACCTATTTCCTCCATTTTTTTAGCTCATTACTCTGTTCCCTGTGCAGATGGTTGCATAAATTAGAAAGGCAAACTGTTTTTGATTATTTCCGTTTTGCTACAGCAACAAACGAGAACTTGTGTCTTCAGTATTCATTCAGTTGTTCCATATTTGCTCCTTTCTTTCCATCGAGACAAAAACATCAGTGGTGGAAATGTCTGATATATGTCAGGTGTCTTGTTTTTGTAGGATTCAGTGATCTTAAGGTCTGTTACAAGCTTCAGTCAAAATAAAGCGGATCCATGTGAACTTGTGATTCTTTTCACTTCAGCTTGTGAGCTTTGTAAGATCTGCCAAATGTCTGTGTAAAAATGTGTAGGTGGTTATTTTTGCCAGTGTGTTTGGATGTCCTAAATTATTTCTGCCCGAACGAATGTGCGTCACTGCGAGTTAAGTATGTCGGTACTATGACACTACGGCATTTACAGAGCACGTGTGGATGTTTTTCTTCACTGTCTGATATGCGAATTGCCAACAAGGCCATACCATTTCTATTTACCAGAGATGGGAGGAACATGACCTTGGTATTTTCTTTGAGGCACTCTTGGGTGGTTTCTGATGAGAAGCAGGCGATATTGTGACCCCACAGGTCAGCTGCTCTGAGAGATTGGACTTGTGTTCCGATACTGACGGTCAGTGTTTAAGATGTCATGCTGGGATTCACGTTTTCCAAAGGGACTCAGTCAAATGGGAAGAAGAGATGGAAACAGCAGGCAATGACATACTGTACAGTCGTTGTTACTGAGCAATTGGACAGTTGGATTTTGTGTGTTCCAAAAAAAGATAGCCCACGCAATCTTTCAATACTAAACAGCAGATGCCTCTGCAGCCTCCAGACAGCATGACATCCGTGTTTCTCCAAGCCCACGAGATCCATGTCTTGTGTGCACAAGTTATTTATCAAACTGGGAATATATTATTTAAGTGTCCACAAGTTTTGGACAGCTAGCTTCTAACACTTTTATAGAATAGTCCCCCAGTGACCTTTGGGTCAGTGGTTGTTTTTGTAGGCAATCAGCCAAATAGTTTACTTTGAGAAGGAAACGGTACACTCATTAATACTCACCTGTTTTAACAAGTCAGATGTAATGTGATGCTTTTGAGAAGTCTTATGCAAAACCGTCTGTGTGATTAGTAATTGTGATTCACTTTTTGAGGTAATTCTGTTGCCATAAACATCCATCTAAACTTTAAAAATCTTTCTTTAGTCATGTAACTGATCATTGAGTAAATGTCATGGCTTAATACTTGTTGTCCTCCCATCAGAAATGTGATGGCTCTGTGAAAGAGATAGAGGACTCGAATGCACGTCTTGGAGGGAAAACAGGTTAGCTAAAAGCTCATTTTACTGTCCAGGTTCAGAGTAAGTTTTGGTCAAGTCGAAGTTCACACTGCACAACTTGCTGCCTTGTAATCCAGAGACTTGAAGTCTTTGTGGTTTTCACACCACGCGACTGACCGATGACAGGGTTCTCACACACTACTAGATATTTCATCTGGGATCCCCGATGAGGTCTCCAAACTACGTTTTGTCACGAAAACACTCAAGAAGTCACATGGGCATAGCGTGCTCATGCTTGTTGAGGTTGTCATGGACACATGTGTTCACATAATAGCCTGTTTCCACACCACTTTACTATTTGCCCTTTGTAGAGCTGTCACTGTGTTTAAGTGTTATGTTCACTCATCCAAACATCTAACACCCTATGTGCAACAGCAACAACTACTTTGGTTTGTGTCAGTGTGTCCTGCGTTCTTATTGGCTGTAGCTCCCCGACAGATCCAGATATTTAGCATGCTGCGATACATCTGCGTTTTTAAACGGCGCTCGAGTGCCGGCCGAACACGGATTTGCCTCCGATATGGGGCTGTTGTCCGGGAGGTTAGAAAACTGTCGACAAGCAGGAAATCAGGGCTAAAGTCGTTTATTGTAAACTAGGCTATACAGGCTACCAAAACCAAGAGGACAAGGCAGGCAAAAAGTTTAAAAAGACTGGCCAAAGATGTGCTCAAACAGGAAGTGAAGCAAGATTTTTGCCAAAGGTTGTCCGGGCAAATTTGACTGCTGAACTGTTTGTGCTGTATTTGCCTGAAACAGCAGAATATACCAAGTTATGCTGTTAGCTGTAACACCAGTTCTTTCTGTTATTTACCTCCTGACTCATACACTCCGACATTTATGAAATGCATTCATAAATCCCTGGAACGAGCACAGTTTGAACATTTAACGTGTTTTTGTTCCAGCAGCAAAAAATACCTTTTTTTATGAGGTTAAAACTCTATTACAAAGTGTTTTTTTGCATCTGATGTGAGCAAGCTGCAAGGTAGTGTATCGATTTAAAGGAAAATGTAAAAACAAATAAACCTCCATACTCCTTTTATGTAATTATTTTGCAAATTTCCTCCATTCTTTTTTTTTTTTTTTTTGTTTTCCTATTTTTGTGTCTCTCTCTTTCTCTTCCCCCCCCCCCCTTTTCCTCATGTTCCAAAATAGTAATTAGTACAGAATCACACTGGCACCAGAATACAAAAACATAGAATCTGAGGCTTCGGGGGCAGCTGCCTCTTCAACAGCAAGCATATGGCAGACACCCTTTTTGGAATGCAACACACTGATTGGGGATTGATCCTGCCTCCATCTACACCCCCCCCCCCCCCCCCCCTTCTCTCTCCCCCACTCTGGTCTTCATCAAATTAGCTCATGTTTGCATTCATCCCCATAACTATTAGCTTTTATTCATAGATTCTCATTAAGTCCAGATACATCAAAACGTGTGTGTGTGTGAAAGAGAGAGAGAAAGGGCAGCTACAGTATCAATACTGTACATTCATTGATGTCTGCAGCTATATGCAAGAGTGCTGATACGGCACGATTCTGGAGAAGATCAGGACACATACACACACACACACATATACACACACATAGAGGTTTGTGCATTCCTCTTGGCCTCTATGATAGGGGAATGTTAATGAATAGAGCCAGCCTTCGAGCTGAGCTCTGTGCATTATGGACCTGCCACGGGAGTGGCACTAATCCTACTCACTAATTTAACTGAAACTCACATGCACACACAGCTTAGTCACACACATACCTGCATCTGACAAATAGGAAAGAATCTGTGCTTCTCATTGTGCGAATTTAGCTATAGCTTGTTCTGAAAAAGGTAAAACATGTGGTGGAAATCAATCTTTTTAACATCCCTGTGAGGAATAACCGTGATGAGAAAACTCTCAAATGTCTTTAACTATTTATTGAACAGACAATAATTCAGCTGAATGGATAGAGCTCTTTCTCCACGTACGGTTTGGTGGTCTAACCACGAGAAAAGGTTGAATGCACAATATCTCGTCTTCCCCACAAACAAATAAATGTATAATAAGTGTATTTTGTAACAAATTCAATGCAATTTTGCCCAAATGCACATAGACAACATCCAAGCTCAATAATAATAGTTGTTGTTGTGTGTTTTGGTTTTGAACATTTTAAATCAAAACAAATGTGGCATATCCCTGGCATGTAGATACAATGTCCTGGATAAATAACAGAAGTTCTTACAGAACAGTGAAATTGTATGTCTACAGTTGGGTTTCTCCTCCTCTCTCGTCTCCATCCCAGTTTCTCTGTCAAAGACTTTAAGGCCTAGCAGGGGGGAGGTTTCCCCGAAGCGCAAGCCAAACTCACACACTCCAAACACTTGTTCACACTGAGCCTTTGTGTGACTCTCTCAGTGTGACATCCACAGACCTTAATGTGATGTGTGCCATTGTGATCTTGCTTGGCTAAAGATACTTTTAGTATAAATCCCAAAATGTTGTTAATGTTTAAAAGAGAAGAAGAGACATAATGTACCAGTGTGTCTATTCATGGCCTGTTTTGCTGTTCTGTGCTTGCTTTGTTTCCATATATTTTGATATTCCTGGCATATTTGTGATGCCACATCATGTATGCCAGATATACGTACATGCATAACAAACTATTTATCCCATGCAAGGAATTTACATGAACAGTTTGGTATGTTGGACAACACAAATACTAGAGATGCCAAGAGACCACAGAAGATTTATGGTTTCCTAAAGTTCAGTCAGTCAGAAACATGTACTTGGTCCATTTGTTTAACTAACAGCCAATGAATTGCAGTTTGTCCTAAAAACCTGTAACTGACAAAATGCCAAATGAGATTAGAGTTTCAAATTAATGGACATTTTGGAGGCTGAAGTTTGTGGTGTTGTTAAATTGTATTGCATACTGGAAAATGTTTCTATTATTTTGTCTAACTCATTTAAATCAATGTGGGAAGGCTAAATTCTAAGCTCCATGACTGTAGGATTTATTGCTGGGCTCTTGTATTGAACTACATATGTTTTAACGAGACCAAATAACTGCAACTGCACGTATATATGTAATTCAATTATATTACATTTTATATGTACAGCCCAATGTTAAAAATCAAGAATTTGCCTCAGAGGGCTCTAAATTCTGTGCAACACAAGACATCCTCTGTCCTTGGACCCTCACATCAGATAAGGGAAAACTTCCCCAAGAAAAACCTTTAACAGGATTTGCATAATAATACAAAACCTACCACAAAGACATAGAATACAATGCACATAAAAGCAACTGCATGGAATCAAACCTGGAGTACATTCAGTCATCACCATCTAACTCAAAATATAGTTAAAACATAATCACTATCACCAAACCGTGACTGTAAACCCACAACTTTTTATACCAATCAGTTGGCCTATGAGCCTTTCAAGAATTGAATGGCCTGGGAGATAAAGAAATGTTACCCTGTTAGACCTGGCCTTTAGTGTTCTGTTCAGAAGGGTGACACTTGATACAGACAAGGGATGGGGCTCTTTAAAAATGATTTGAGCATTTGAAATTGCTCTCTTGGTAAAATGAGATAGAACCGTCAGTTTAACGCCATTGATCTCACAGGCCCGTCTTACTGAGCAATAAAAAACAGAGTTGCCAGTCTTTTCAGCGTTATCATGAATTGGTGCTCTTAAGCTTTCCAAAAATATTTAGCCAATGATTTGTTGGTGACCAATATACACTTGAGTTTGTCTTAAAAGTATATTAACTACATCTAGTGTTGTCCTCCAAAACACTTACAATGACCCAAGCACATCCACGAGGCACACAGTAGCAAACTGAGGACCCACAATTTAGTCAAATGAAAACTGAGTGCAATATGTACTGATGTTAATGCAATCAGCAAGTATAAAGTTTATTGCTGATCATTAGGGACTGCTGCTAGTGAAAACTGCTGAGCTTTAATCATGCATTCATCCTGATGTAACAGGTTACACAGAGCTGGGGAATACACTGCAACATTTCTGCAAGTCAAATTTCTGAAAACTGCAAAAATATGCAAAAATGGTGAGACAGGATTTGGCCCATTGAGATTCCATAATTAATTCTACTTTTCTCCTTTCTGTTTCATGTTAAGATATTTGTCACTTAATTACACTGCAAGCTTACATTTATCATCCTCCCAAACTTTTTTTAATATAAAAGGGTCATTTGCTGTTGCACAGGATCTTTTGGGGTTAGAACATTTTTAAAAACTCAAATAAAATATATTTGGTAAATAAGACACATTTGACCCTTATTGTGCTGTGATTCTACCAGGGGAGTGTGAGCATATTTATTCTCAAGAATAAGAACTCAAATTCAACAATGTTTCTCTTGGTCCGGACCAAATGAACTGAACTATAGGTGTGAAAGCGCCTTTTTTGATTCTGGTCCATTTTGACACGATACAATCATAAAGTTTGTCGGCTCCATGTTCATGCTGAAAATCTCTCGTTACGCCACACCCCCAAGGGGCTGTATTGTATCGAGAGAGCTGAAGGCCATTAGAGCACACTGAGCTCTGTCCTGTTGGTTATTATACCAGGAAGGTGGTTATTTTGTAGTTGCAGAAAAAAACAGCTGATGATTGATTTATTTACTAAGTTATAGTGTTCCTGATGTGAAATATGGTGTCAAGGTGGACTAAAGTGGTTTTATTCGCTTTAGTCGTGTATACTTCCGACCCCCAACCTTCACCTGAGTGTGGTGGTAGTATACTTATTATACCAATGGTCTGACCCTGACGTGAGACATAAAAACCTGCATTAAATAATTGACAGGCCTCATCCTCACGCTGACTCTAACCCCTTAAACGTGCCGTGCTTTTGTTCCTTCTGCTGCTGCTATTGACAAGAGCCTCACTCACCGCAGCCTCTACCTGTTTTGATTTTCTACACACCCTAGAGGGTCTTTATTTCTGAGTTGATTTCGGACTGGTGGATTGTTTACAATCCTCGCTGCATGTTAGCTATTGTGTGCTTGTGTATTCAGCATTATGTAGTGCTGCCGCAGCAGGGAGCGTCCCCAGGAGAACAACCATACTGCCAAGTCGGACTGTGTTGCCATCTCTCTTTGCCATGTGACATGTGTTTCTGACGGAGCTGCAATAGCTGACTCTAAAATAATTTATGAACAATATTATTCTATGTCACAGAAAAGGAACTTGTGTTACCTGTACAGCAACAATATTGTTGTTATAAGTAAGAAACAGAATGAAGTGAATCTAGTTATTATAAGAACGAGATTCACTTCGTTCTGTTTTTGGCTTAAGCTTATAATAGATTTTTTTTTCTCCCCGCCAGGAGGTTCATGTCATCTATCACTTGCGTGCGTGCACATGATCCACCCGCATCAGTGAGTGAGTGTGCACCTCTGTGTCTGTCCACGGCTAATCTGACATTCTGCTCCAGCAAACTGCAAGATTGTCTGAAGTGTGTTATAGGACAACTTCTGATACCCCAACTTCTGATACCCCAATACAATTATACTGGGTGATTTCAATCCAAATGTATTACATTCAGTTAGGGCCACAATTTAATATTGTTTTTATTGATTAATCTGCTGAATATATTCTTTATTAGTCTTTTGGTCTACATATATTTAGTTTCCTATCATAGCAAGAAGGATATCAGAATTGTCAATTATTTTAATTAATTGACTTTTTATTTCAGCTCTCCACTCAATGGTATAAAGTCACTCATGAAAGCTGCTGTTTATGAATGCAATACCTTATATTCCTAAAATCAATGTTTGTTGTTTGTCATTGAGCAAAACTGTTACTTGACAGCCATTGTGTGTGAAAGACCAGAGAGAGTCCACCAACACAGTACTTTCAGTCAACATTTTAGTAAAAAGAAATGAGAGAAGTCAGAAGTTGAAAATTGAAACTAGAGATTGAGTATCAAGGAGAGAGAAGACTTGAATTGAAATTAGATTAACTGGAAGAAACGTACTGCCACACAATTTAGGAAACAAAGAGGATGAAAGAGAGACGGACAGAGAAAGAGGATGGAAGAAGCAAGATGATGATCTCTCTGTGCTGTCACACAGCCAGTGTTGCTCGGTCACAGGCAGAAGCTGTGCACCCATAATTCAGTCTGATTTAGGGCTGGGATAGAGCGCTCGGGGATAATGAGCAGTATAATTTGCAGAAAGGTGTGACCAGACTGGAAAAGTAGGATACTAGTGTTTGCAACACGTCTCGTTCTCTCCTTATTCTCTTTCTTAATTCAAAGTCTGTTCGGTTTAGTTGCATTCGGCTCGGTTTAGTTCATTTCACTTTTTAATGAACATTAAAATATCAATATATGTGGGCTGCTGTATTTGCAGTGCAAACCTAAAGAAACTCTTCTGTGTGCATTGACAGTTACATGACATCTTCTGATACCATCCCACTGTATGCACTCATTTAATTATTTCATTTGTGAGCTAAAGAGAATCTGAAATAATGCTGTACTTCCTGAAACATATATTTGAATTTTCCCTTTAAAATTTTGCTCCTAAACATTGACCATTTGACCAACCATCCTAAAGTAATGCATTGACTTATTTTTACCCCCCCTCTCATATGATAAACTTTCTTTGGCATGGTCCGACTGACCATCAGCACTTGGCACAGTAATTGCCGCCCGTTCAAGGATGGGACATAGCAATAAACTTGTCGGCACATATTACATTGTCGGACAGATGATCAGGACAGAGCCTTCTGCCTTCCTGCCCTCTCATCTTAATGGCAGCCATCTCCTGCATGACGTGCCCCCAGACAGACGACTCATTTCATCTTGTCATTAATTCAGAATAGCAAGGGTGACATTGTGTCCATCATGGCAGCTTGATGTAAAACAGGATCCTTTGTGTCCTGCATCATAATACAGACGTCTATCCAGCTTGTCCCTGATGAAGTCATTTGATGCTGCAGTCTTGTTAAAGGTGAAGCTCAGGTATGCAATATTTGTAAATGATAAACCCCAGTGAAAGTGGTGACTGTGTGCCGCGGGATTTGTGAGTAAAAAACACTGGTGGATATTATTTACCTCCTGTATGTCATCCAGCCCCGTCCCCTCAGGGGCACTGCTTAACTGTCCAATGAGGCTCCTGTTTTATAGACGGCTCTCTCTGCCTTCAGTTGACACAGAATCAGCACCTGGCCTCTGAGAATTCATTAGGGAGTACCTCAATCATACAGCCGAGCTGTACCAAAGGGACAGGCGGAGAGGGACGAATCAATTTGGAGGCATGCAGGCGCAGGTGGAATTATCAGCCTGTGTGAACGGAGGGCTAGCCGGCTATCAGTATATGCTGTCACGGGCTGAACAAGGTGGTGGGAGGTGATTGAGCATTTTTAGGGGGTCAGCGGATTGGAAGACGAGCAGACAATGTCTATTGTGGAGGTAGGGCACAACTGCACATCATCATGGGGCGATGTAGTCACATTATCTCTGTCCTGCAACAAAAAGCTGAAATTGAGCTCAGGTGTAGGTGGTGTAAGGTGACGGTGCACTGTAGCTATATTAAAGGGGTTTCATTATTTACATTTTATTGAGATGTAGTTACATGTAGTTCTAAAGATGGATGGAAAGTGTAATGAAAACAAAATATATATTTTTAAACAGTCTGAAATAATTAATGGCATTAGATCAGTCAGAGTTCAGTGTAATTGTATGTTTTATCAGACCTCGTTTTCTATCACTATTACTATTTCCTAAATCTAATTTCTTCCTCTCCTTTTTACAAAACAAGGATGTAACTCAATGTATCATAACTAGGGCTGGGTATCACCAAAATAACCCAATACATAGTGGTAGCAAAAGTCCTCCAGTCAATTTTGTTCAATGACTTTGGTCCAGATTAAAATATATTCAAGATTAGAATTAATCTTCATGATTTTTCATCTAGCTCCTTCAAAAGGCAAAAGATTTGTTTTGGTCCACCTATTTGTTCCAGACTGAAATATCTCAACTATTGAATAGATTGCCATGTAATTTGGTACAGATCCGGTAACCGATTGGTTAAAGCTCATACCACTGTGAGCAACATGCCTGTTTTAGGGGCCTTTGCATGTCATATCTTTCTCTCTCTCCATTGTTTCTTGTCTGCCTCTCTATGATCAACAATGGAATAAAGATGAAAATGCCAAACATAATCTGTTGGTTCAAACATTCATGTGAACAAGTTCTCTTCTTGGCTTCAAGCTGCTTTTAAGCTGCCTGACGTGAGGATGCCTCAAGCTAACTGTGGAACCCCCGCTATATCCCAGCCCATGTGTTGGCAAACATTTCACACGAGGTCAGACTGAGTTGCAGATGTATGATTTATTGTTTTTTTTTTTGTGTAACAAAAACAGCACTTTCTAGCTTTTCCCTCTTGCAGTCAGTCAGTTCTATTGGCAAGGTAATCTGCCTTTATACCGAGCATCATTTGTTGGCTCCAACTCTTTCGACATTTGTAGCTGAAGAATCATGAAGAAACACACAGCATAACTTCCTCCTGTTTGACTCATAAGTTACTGAATCTGTCATTTCACACAAAAAGTAAAGAAATCACAATTAATTCCAAATCAAGATGGGACTGTATGTTTTGAACTGCATTTATCTAATAACGTGTACTATTGGATCAAGTATTTAGTTTTTCTAGCCCATAGTATCGTTTATAGTTTTTTATATTTGTCATGAATCTGTTCACATGGAGACTCAACACCACTGGTCACCAGTTGGTCTCTCATTGTTTGCTTGTGAGGCCACTGCCAGCTGGGTTTGTGTAGCTGCATTGCATCGTGGATCTCACAATGTTGCATAGACAAAGATTATTTGTGTTACAAGAACAATTGTGCCTTTTTTCGTAAGCAGAAAATTGGATCTCAGGATCCATAATTCCTTGCTTCCTTTCATCAGGTAACGATCAATCATTTTCTGACAGCCACAGTAAGGACGGAGACATTGCTCTTAATCCATTACTATTGACATTTATAAATAATGCAAAACCCTATCACTGTCCACCGACACAAAAGCGTTTCTAAATGCGTGCACATGCATGCGTGACAGAAACAAATGCACACAGACACAAATACACACATTGTGAATTCAGACCCTTCATACTGGTGCTTGACATTCAAATACATGACACCACTTCTTCTGTGCATGCAGTGACTCATATATTACAGCTGCACCAAGACCTCGATCTCCTCAGTGTCGTCTCTCTTATTACTCTCAGCCTCTTCAGCGAATAGAGATGGTGGTGTTGACTTCCCCTTCCCGCCAGCCTCATCAGGAGAGGGAGCGGGCATGGAAATGTCACTCCCAACGAGATCTTAATTAACACACTCCATCTTAATGAAATTGCGACAGCCAACACATAGATCAATGAAGAACCGTTTTGCTATTCAAATGAAACACACACTGACTCATTTAAAAGATATCTTGTCATTAAAATTAGATGTACGGTCTTGCTATAACAATTTGTAGAGAGAAATCACAGGGCAGTTTAAAAGTGTTACCAAGGAAATACCACTTGGAATTTAACATTTCCACCCCCCTTTCCATATTTCATAATGTCTCATTGAAAAAAAAAATTTGGTTTACCTCTAAAGTTGGCAGGGAAGATGCATCATTTGAAGACCATTAGGTCTCATTCTCCCCCGACTTACCAAGCAAAAGTCCTGGTCTTACGAAGGGTTGTTGGAGTATAAGATGTCTCTTATACCTGCATTATAAAAAATGTTCTCCCATTCGACATCTCTGCTGACTTATTTTTTTTTTTTTTTTTTTTTTTTTTTTTTTTTTTTAAACCTGCCTCTTAAGAATTCAACAAGGCAGGGAAGATGGATGTTCACTGTGGTTGCAGGGGGTGATTTGCATCACTTTTTATAGAGCAAATGGATGGATGCAGTGTCACCCATAGTCATTTAGCATCAGGCAGCCTGTTGTGCCATTTATTGCTTGTAATCAACCACACGTACTGTACAGGTTCTGAATTACAATGTAAAGCAATTCTCATTAAACATTGAGCATTAGTTGTAGAGACAACGTAATCACTCTGTAGTGACAACAAGACAGACGCACAAACCCCTCCGTACTTAATGCAGGATCACTGACTGGCGACCTATAAATGTATTATTTGTCACTTCTGTTCCGGAGGGCACTCATTAAATGTTTTATTCAGCCACGGCAATTAGGGCAGGCAACCTAGTTAAGGGACCTACTGCTATAAAGTCTTAATCTACACTGTCTGCATCTGATATCAGGAAAGTTTTCATTTCCCCTCTGCTGGATTTCTTAAAAAACGTCCTGGGTGTCCTAGTTTAATGATGTGGCGTGAGGATAAACAATGTCTTTGTTTTCAATTTGTGAAAAGAAGAAAATTGCTCTTGTGGTTTCTTTTGAGATACTTTAAGATGACTCCTACAGTTTTATTCATGATGAGGGAGGAAGCATAGTTATTGTTTATGATTTGATTTTCAATGGGTACAGCATATTCCATGGCCTATGGCTTTAGAGCACGCTTCACAGTCTGAGAGGAAAAAGTAATAAAGCCTAGCTTTATGTCCTGTGAAATTAAATTCAACTTATAGCCATAGATTTTTTGTCCATTTGTCTCGCAGCCTCCCTCGCCATCCTGAAATACACATATATCACAATGCACCTTTAGATTTCTTTATCTGCTGTGCATATTTTGTTTTATGATATATTCAGTAGCCTGAGAAACTGAGAGCAGTTAATGTAATGGTCTGGTAGTAGTTTGTTGATTTATGGGTGCACAATAGGCCCTTGTTGAGGTGCCGTGGATGTAAGATATGTGTTGTACCCCTGCTGTTGTGAGAGTCGTTGTTAGCCTAGAAAGAAAGTAATCAGACGGCTGTCTCTGCGGTTTAACAAACTGCGCCCAGCAGCGCTCTCTGTCCCTTTCTCTCTCTCTCTGCTTCTCAACTAGTGTTGGGCCTCCGTCTGCAGGATGAGCTGCTGTGAGTCTGGTCCTGATCTTTCCACATCTCTCCCTCACTTAAGATCACTTGCTTCCCTCAGCTGTAACAGGAACAACGCTGGTGCGTTCATAGTCCCATTAAAACCAGTCTCTCTTGTCCTTGCCTATCACAATCTTATTGTTGATTTTTGTTTTCAGTTAATAAGTGTGAACTGTGAAGTTCAAGGAAAACAATCTGTTTTGCCATTGTGCTCGTTAACTGGTGAGACATCATGCTGCTGCCAGAGTTGTTCTCTCTCTATTTGGGTCGACCGCATCTTGGATCAGATCTAATTAGGGCCCGAGCACCGACAAAATAAAGTTATTATTTCACGCATGGAATCTTATTTTTGGGCTTTTACTATTTACTCAAACTCACTAAATGTGGCACGCTTATCAGGACTGGTGAAAAATGTTTTGGGTCCCGTGCTCGGGAATGAAAACTAACTGGTTGTAATCAAGCCCCCTAACCCCATATGTCCGATTGACCTGAAATTGGACACACATGTCCAGTTCCATCTGCTTCTACAAAAAACTTAATGAGCATTAAGCTCCGCATACTTAGATTTTCCGCCTTTTTGAATTTGGTGAAAAACACAATTTGGCGAACTCCTCCTAAACGCTCGGTCTGATACCAAATTTGATGTGGATCATTATTGGATCAATGTCATAAAAAGTTAACAAATATGATAAATTGCAGGACCAGAATTAAGAGAATGATTCACTGCAGCAGGCGCCAACAAAAAAAACAATTTCTATGAATTGTCCTCTGGCTCTGGTTAAGGTCAATAATGAGCACACAGGAAACACAACAGACTTATTGAATGAACAACCAAAGTGACAGAAGTCTGGTGATTGAATGTCTCAAAGCGTTCAGGAAATGAACAGCAGCATTCGCTTACATTTAAAATAGTATTCAGAGAGACATTCAAAACGTTCGATGTTTAAGCTACAAAATGACCGGACGCTGCCGCTGCTCCACGGAGGAAATGCCGTCTAACTCGTGCACAGTCTAACTCGTCTAACTGCCGTCTAACTCCTTGACCAGTGATGGTCAAGGAAGAGCAAGGTCGCGTCAGCCAGCGTCCAGCCAGCACCCTCGACATGCGTCGCATATGGGTGCAAGGGCCCGATCAATGCTGCTTGCAGCTTTGATTATATTTGTGTCTCTCTACACCCTTTTTAGATCTCGTCTCTATTTGATGGAATCAATTCATTCAGATTTACCTCTACTTTTTACCTAGACCCTTTCAAGATGAAACAAACGCATGTCTGTACATTATGGGGATATTTTGTGAAAGACATTTCATACAGAAACTTATGTTTCAGCTTCCTTTTTCTCAATGTGATGTGTCAGCACAGATTCATTTTGGTGTCAGTGAAAGTTAAAATCAAGGTGCCTTCAACCACGACAGCGAATCCCAACACATCACGCTGCGTGGTGTATAGGTGCTATGTCCAGTGCAATTTGCTTAAAGTGATTATTTGCTGTCAAACATCAAAATAGAAAAAAAAAAAAAAAAAGATCCTTAGGAGAGTGCTCTCTTTTTCTTTCGCTCTTCCTCTCTCTGAGCTCTGAGCTCTGAGCTCTGATCTGACATGTAATTCCGAAGACAACATCTTGTTAAGCTGCTCCTGGAGAGCAAATACCTATGGAGGGTCTCTGTGGTGATAACACTCAAGAGGTGATACCTTACTGTTGCTTACATCTTCCCTTTGAAGTTGACCATATGTGATGAATAATGCATAGTCCTCACTGTCTCTTCCAAAGACAATATTACCTTTGGAAAAATTCTGCCTCTGTCTTCCTCCCAGAGGACAGGCGGGAGAAGTTTTATGCTTTCTTTTGTAAGTAAAGCAGCGTTAGGCAAACACAATTATTCTAGGAAACTCTTTGGGTAACCCTCCTTACTGAGGATCAAAGTTTCTTCTTTTTAATTTGAGAGGTTTTAACCCCCGCTCTCGTTGGGAGCTAATCCTCAGATGCAACTCATGAAACTTCTCTGATTACACTGCTCTTACAAGATACTTGACAAAGACGATGTTGGGAGCAAAGGGAACATGGGGATCAAACACGTCGTCATACTCTGGAGTCTTAGCTGAACTCGGGTATATAGCGTGCTGAGAACTGAGTGCCCTTTTTGTAATATTTTTCCATAGACGTGAACTTTATAGTGCTGTTCTTTTCCTTCCACACCCAGAAATGAAACCTGCATGAACATAGCTCCTGATTCATCCTATCTCTGCAGCGCAACTAATTACGGCTTTGCTTGGCACGGTGATGTGGAAATGTCACACCATCACCATCAATCACTTTTAAAGGCGCAGAGAAGATTGAAAATCTGTTTATTTCTCTACCTATTCCTGTTGTTTTGCATGAAAGTTGGACAGCTCCTCTACATCACTCCTTTTGCATCATTACTACAATTCCCTTTATGCCTCTCTGGCATTATTAATAGCTGTAAGTTTGTTTTACTCAGTTCATCTGAACATCCCAATTAACAGGCTTGTGTCTCTGATGTTGAAATTTGTTGTCCTTCATGGCTAATTCTCCTGCCTTTGATAGCAGATACCATTAGCACTGTCATTATGGCCCCTCTCAGTGTGAAGTGGGCAAGGGTGTGTGTGTGTGCGTATACTGCCAGTCTGGCCTTGTCTCTCTGCAATTACTCCCCTTAGTGGAAACACTAAAGTCTAGTGCCATGGAAAGATGCCACGGCTGAGACATTCATGCCCGTCCCCACATCGTACAAAGACCCAGGAGTGGGCTGGATCCACCACATATGCAGTCCCATTCATCGACTGAAAGGCAGAGCAGGAGCCAAGATGTGAATTACTACTCCAACATGAACAAGTGGTGCAAGAATTCAGGGGTGCGCTAATGCTACGACTGCAGCTTTGGCTTATTGCAGGCGTGTGGGTTTGTGTATTCAGGGATGCGCCAGTTTAAAAACCCTTCAGATAAGAAGCACATGGGAGGCACATTGAGATTAGCTTTGAGATGAAAAAGGCAAATATTCAAATGTTGTCTGTGAGCCACAGAGGGTCCATTTAAGAGGCTTGATTCTGTAGAAAGAAAACATCTGTGTCAGCCAATGTGGTGACATCTCATCTATTTGTATCAGCACGCATCAAATTAGATTTTTATCTGCACTGATTCATCAGATTTCATCAGGTTTTGGTCCGTTTGGTTTGTTTACTTTCGAGAGTGAAGAGGCATTAATGATAAGCCTGCTATCGTTTTTATATTCACCATTAGCTGCCCCACAAAATGCCAATTTTTAGTTCTAAGTATCTCAAAGTGTAGATGCATATTGATTTTAAAATGTTGTTCCTGTCCACTTGCTCAATGCTTCAGCTGTAATAAACGCACCTGAGTGATAAGTGTGTGTCACTTTTCTTGCATGTGTGTTTGTCTTTGTGTGCACCCATGATTAAAAAAAACCAAGTTGTGGTCAAGTATGTGAATGCAACACTGACATATCGTCATCAGAACTTCACTTATTTATACATCCAGCAGACATTAAGCAACATTATCTTTAATTTTGTGTGGAGTTGTGTTTCTATTCACCAGGCAAATGTAGGTCCAATAATCACTCTCTTTTTGCTCTTTTTTTTGGTCTCCATCTCTTTAGCTGCTAAATGCTCAACCATGTTCACCAGCTGGTCGTTAACTGTGTCTGTCTGCTGTTTGGTGCTGAGCAGGTATAGTGTACAGTGGATTTTTAGAGGGTTTTCACTAGAAAATAGCTGTCACGAGAGCAGGAGAGTGAACCAAAACATTAAAGTTTCAGCCGGACAGCTTAACAATGAGACAAAGCTGCAAATTCAGGTGATAATTCTGTTTAGGTTAATCACAAGGGAAGGAACCCCTCTCTACATTGTTTTCACATTGCCATTTTACAATTGATATAGCCGCTTCTAAGGATCTTCTGCTTTTCTTCGTCTTCTGTGATAGTAAATTGAATACTTTTTGTGGTTTATCTACCAAACAACTAATGGACTAATGTAGAAAAATAATCGGTAGATCAATCAATATTGAAAATGTTTGTCAGTTGCAGCCTTTCTTGTTACCTGATTCTTCTTAAAAGTTGTTTATGATATTCTGCATGCCCTTTTTCACGTATCTGTCAATATATCTCATCTTTAATGCTGTTTCTCCAAAACTCAACAATAGCTGCAGATGAATGGATTAGAAAGTAGATATAAACTTCTTGCCTCCAGCCAACATTATTTTTCTGTCTTTTTAGAATCTCTGTCTGACTCTGACATTTCCAGTGTCTTCTTTCATAAGCTGCAGCATCTATGCGAGAGCGCAAGGCTCAGTAAATTTATTGACTTTAATACATTGTGTTGAAGTCAATACTGCAGTTTCCTGCCAGTATTCTCTGCAGAACTGAGCATCGTCTATTTCAGCCATTAGAAAAAGATGTTACCAACATAAAGACAAGCAGACAGATTTACAGCCGTTCATATGAACTGTTGGTTTTTCCCTACAATCTAAAAAACAAAGTAAAGGATTCCTGCTATTTTGTTTATGGCTTGACAATATAACACAGGCTCTTAAAAGCAGAGGGAGCATTTAAAATGACAAGGATTGCCTACATGCTCTTCTTTATGCTCTTTTGTCTGTGGTCCCGGTGGCTCCCCGTGCTCTCAAACTCTGTCCTGAACAATTTGTTCGCTTCCATATCACAATTATACATCGGCAAAGTGCGGCCGCTTTAATGAATCTCAGTTTCAATTGATGTTTTCCAACAAACCTCTAGTCCTGGATGTGTCTGACAGAGAAACACTTTATCCACCTCCAGGTGTAACTTCTGCTGAGTTGTGATGCGTCACCAGTGAGAACTACTTAATTACTCGTCTGTTACAGTAATGATGACACTGTTATCCTGATGCATTCAGATAATGGGGGAGTTTTCATTTGACTGGCCTTTTTTCCATCTGTGTTCGTCAGAGTAAGATATTGGATGGGGCAGACACACGAGATTGTGCAGATGTGTTTTTACTTACTGATCTCCATTCTCGGTTAATAAAAGACCCGCACAGCTATTTCCAAACACGCATAACATCTGTCTACCACAATTTACCACTCTGTTCCCTGAAACCGCAGATGCACCGTACAGTTAAGGACATTGCAGTAAATTATTTGTTGTGTTCGTGTTGTGCTTGATGGGAAGAAGCAACCTCAAATGAGTAAATATATGTAGGACTCCTGCATGTCAAACCCACTGATTCGGTCATATATATAATTTCTAACACTTTGGCAGTAAACCAAGTCTATGACATGTAAACATCTTGTGCTGCCAACATTACGTGTCTTAATTGTGTGAGGTGCATGAACAGCACATCAAGCTGATCTATTTAAGATGCCCGAAAGCGACATTCACTTTGTTTTCACCGTCCTCTGTCCCTGTCGAGCCACGTTATAGACCTTTTTCAAAATATAATTTGCATTAGACGTGATTATTAGCAGAAACGTATTTAATCAACGGAAAATGAATCCACAATTCTTTTGGTAATCAATTATTTCAGCAAAAATACCAAACATTTGCGACATCCATCTTTTTGACTATTATGATTTGCATCTTTTCTTTGTCATATAACATGGTAAACTAAATATCTTTATAGTTTTATACTGTCGGTTGGACAAGACATTTTGAAAACCTCAGTTTGTGGTCTGATAAATTACAATGGACATAATTCACTATTTTTTTGACATTTTGTACAAAGAAATGATAACGGATTATGAGCAGATTAATGAAAACCCTAATGATGATGTACATCCAAGATTGTCTGTGAAGTGGTGCTGAAACGATTAATGATCAGTTAGTTCAATAGTCGCAGTAATGTGAGGCATTTTTCTAATAGATTTTTCAAAAATGAATGTTAGCTGAACTTATTTTTGATCTTTTTTGATCTTTGAATTTGACAACTGTTTTGTTTTGGACTGATGGTTGAACCAAACCAGATTTTTCACTATTTCCTGACATTTTATAGAAAATATTGATGGATTATTGTAAAAAGAATTGTTAGATTAATCTAATGAAGATAGGCATTAGTTTCAGCGCTATTGAAGTTTAAGCAGACGTGAAATAAAGAGATCCTTCAGCTGTAGATAATGTCATCAGGCAGATGCTACATGTGCTATTGCCTCAACTCACTGAGTCTCGCAGTAATGCACAAGACAATCTACAAGAATCACACTCTTCAAAGCCTTTTAATCACAGTGAATGAACACCTGAACTAATGTCCTCTTATGTTTGACTGCCATCAACATGTATCTCAGAATAGATCTTCAGATTGATTAACAGCACTGTAACATGTCTAACTTGTCAGTTCTCTATTCTCATTCATGTATTGATACAGTCTAGATGTACATACAAACAATTTCCATTAAAGAGCAAATGAACGCAACGGAAGAAGAATGGAGCTCATATTGCGAAGCTTAACCATCATATTTAACAAGTAACAAGTCATTTTTATAAATTATACCGTATGTATTTTAAAGATTTGTTGGTTAATTCCCTATCATTTTAATAAGGACTAGATTTCTAGGTTTGAAATACTCGGTACAATAGCATCAGTGACTGGATCGCATATAAGTGTGAGCTGATTGGAAGCTGTGATTGAAAATAGCCCCTTAAAGCAGAGACTGGGTGGAAATTGCAATCACATATACATCTTTGTCAATCAAGGAGCACAGCTGCACGCAGAGTTGAGATATTCACATCCATTTCGCACAATCTCCACCCACCGTAGGTAATTTTCCTCCTCTGAAGTGTACAGTAAGGGCAAGGAATTAAGATGTTTTTTTGTGTGAAAAATAGCTTTGGCTGTACGAAGGGCTGGTGATTGCTGTGGATCAACAACCAAGTGCATCTTTGCCCAGGTCTCTGTTGGTCCTCAGTATAATAAAGCACTTTTTTTGGGTAATGGACAGAGCTGAAGCCATTGCACGGCGCAGATTCCCTAATAAGAGCTTATCATGTCAGTGTTGGTGTCAGGGAAAGGGCAGAGTAGGAAGAGGAGCTGCAGCAAGACTGTGAAAATAGATGGAATAGATTGTAAGATGGCGGTGTCTTGACAGTTGAAACGTATTGCACAGATCTAGATGGGAAATGTCTAACCTTAGAAGTATTGGAATATGACGGGACAATGCGGATCCTCCCTTACTGTTGCTTTGCCCGTCAAGCTTTCTATTCCTGCAGATTTACCACAATAAATGTTTAACCCTTTCAAAGTGTGTTTTAGTTCATGAAAGTTGTCTTATTCAGCATTCTGTTTTACTTAGCTCCACCCTCTAGTGTCACTTCTGGTTTCGAAAGACCAAGATGACGGCGGCAAAAAACCAAGATTGTGACGGCCATCTTGCCGTCCACTTCTTCTAAACAGTCTAAGATGTTGAATCTAGTTTTTAAAGTGAGTTGTGTTTAGAATGCACTTGGTGACTAACTGTTCGGCTTGGAAGTATAACATTGTTACTACTGTAGGCAGTGAGGTAGTTAGCCGGACATGCTAATTATTGCAACCTAAATTAGAGCAGATATCCATTTCTTACACTTTTGCTCTTGTGTTTTAAGGAAATCCTAAAAAAGAGAGTTAATTTAAAAGGGAGCAAAGCAACATAATAAAGGAAGCATTGTGTATGAGTGTACAGCATATGGGTGTCGTGGGGGCGGTGATGGTTCTATAATCATCTTTCGTGCAGACAGGAAATGTAAATATTAGATGTTTTGATTCACTGTCTAAGGCCTGTAAAAATGAGAGCGCAATACATTTGGCTTGAAAACGCCTGCTGCTCTGTCTCTCCACCAGTGATGAACAGAAGATGAAATGATTCATCACAGCGGAGACAGCTTCCGGAGAATGAGATGCGATGAGAGTGGGAACGATGTCATTTTGTATCTCCCAGAGAAAAACACAAAGCGAAGATGAATTGTAGCTGCTGAGGGGGCTGATAGTACACCAACCCAGGCGGGCACCGAGTCTGACAGCGCCCCACAGGTGTGAATGTGCTCTGATATTTGTCAAGCACCTGTGATCAAGGACGCAATTCAGCCGTGATGTTGCCCTCTCCTCTGTTGCACAGAGCCTCTGCAAAGCTCGGACAAACTGAAGGTCAGTGAGGCTCAGATGGGAAACGATCTGGATTGGAGCAGGTCATCCAGTCCCACGAGTGCCGCTCCATATCTCAGCATAGGCTAACTCTACCCCAGTTAGGTCTGGTATGTTGTTGTTTACAAGCCGAGAAGGGCCACGCTTTTTTTGTTTTGTTTTAGAGTTTAGGATCTTTTTCATACTGAAGCTGTAAATCATACATGAAGACTCCAGGCGTCAGTTAATTTGTTCTCCATCCATTTGTGTCTAATGAAACAATATCACAAAATCAACCAGGCTCTAATAATGAATTGAGAGGGGTGTGTGCTCAGTGTTTTTTTTTTTTTTTTTTTTTTTTTTTTTTTTTTTTTTTTTTTTTTTCTCTTGTACTGTAGGAGCGAAGAGATGCATTTCACATGAATCGGACTGGATTGTGGAAGGTGCCCTCTGGTCTGTTCCATTCACTAAGGCATTCCTAATACATTTAATTTCCATGCATGCGTGTCTTTGGGAGGATTTGGGGTTTTGTGCATTTATAAAGCTAAAGCCATAATAATTACTTAACTAATTTGCAGCATTTGTGCTAAACCGATAAGGCTCCTTCTTTCATGGGATTCAGAGGCTGCCATCAATAATGTGACTGCTTGGGGTAAAAGTGATTTAAAGCCCATTTCACACTTGGCTTCAAAAAGAGAGTGATGGCTTGGCATTCTCAGATCCACACAGCTGCCATCATGACCACATCCTAGCCACAAGCTCTGCATTTAATACCAACAAACAAACTTGAAGTTGGAGGATATGTACCTCTCAAAAGTTAATTTGGTTTTTCCCTCCGTCTGTGATTGTCTTAGACTGGAATCAAAGATCTATACTGCGAACTTTTCAACTTGGTCAGTACTTTTCGGTAACCAGCTCAGTATCCCAAGGAGATACGTCCATATTTGACAGCTAACGATTTACATCCAATGCCAAATCAGGTAGTAGTGTGAGCGTAGATGTTGGGGTTAAGCATGTAACATGGCTGATTTGTTTGTGCGTAAGGCCGTGATGTCACAAACCTGCAATTATTAATTAATTAATTACACATCATCTGTGCACCGTGAATAGCAAAACATGTTCCAATCCATCTATTTGATGTTGAGATAAATTACGGAATTTACAAGTAAAGAATGTCAGCCTGCTAAACGAAATGACTGAAGTAAGTATGAAAGAAAATATGATCAAGTGAAGAACAGAGTGTGTGTGTCTCAAGGTATGTACATGCTCATGTTGCCGTTAGCCAACAAGCTGGTGGGTCAGTGACTTCATTAATACACTGATGGTACTCATCACTGTGGAATGCTGAACACTGATGATCAACACCGAGTTCTGCTGATTAAAGTCTCATTCCCTCAGTGTAGGCACTAATTATCTAGATTGACATGCCACTATGGCTTTCCTCTGTGCTGAGAGGTCTGGGCACTCTCTTTCTGTCCTCCATCCTCTCCCATCATGCACTCAGGCAGCACAAAATCCCCCCACTCAGCCAAAACACGGGCATAAACAGTTTTAATTCCACACTGTTTGAAGGCTTATGTTTTCACTCACATATTAGTGTTTTTTCCAGCAGCAGCAGCAGGAAGCTGTGTAAACCCACTCTACACTACCTAAACAGCAGGGAGACAAAGTTAGAAACGGACTAGTTAACATGTTAGCATTTATCAGCTAAAGAGTTAGCTTTCCACCAACAGAGCTAAAGAGGAGAGTGAATATTGGACTTGCATTTGTTCGGTGGCCAGAAACGAGACTCTAAATACATGCTAATGTTGCTTTGAGCCTGCTGTGTGTAAGCAGGCAATTATTTACCATATTAGATTAGATTACTTTTACACATAAACATAAATGACAAAACAAAAGCATTCATCCAAAGAAAATGTATTGATATTATAGCCTCTTTCGCATAGATTCCGCAATACTGTCGTAAAGAATGCAAATGAATTTAGATTGAGTAATCGGTTAATCATCGCAGCTCCAGTATTTACAGTTTGTTCCGTTGCTTCAAAGTTCCCCCAACCTATTAGGACTGGGTTTGTTTCCAACTATCCTGTCTTGTAATTAAAAAAAAAAAAAAAATGTGTATATGTTTGAATATTATAAAAAAGAAAATAGCCAAATGGTTTTGGTGAAAAGAACATGCAAGATACATTTTTAAATAACTGTGGGATTGGAAAGAAAAAGGAGATGAGACAACATCTTTTTGTCTTCCCCCAGCGTACTGTAGGAGCTAGAATCAACAGCAGACATCAACCTGGGATGTTAATTGAATGACCTCACAAATGCATTACCCCAGCCCATTAGTGTCTGTTCTGCCTTAAGCTCCATCAAGTAGACAAGATATGGCATCTTTAGGCTGTAATGTGTTGAAACCCACAGGAAACATTTGACTTTATCTTAACTGAAAGGCAATAATAACTCTAACATTGTAGTTATTTAAATAAAATGGCGATCTCTGCATGTATCGTTTAAACAATCACATAGACCTGTAAGGAAGAGATAAATAGAATGATACAGCCCAAACACTCTTTGTGTAATTAGATTATGTTCACTTGGGCAGATTAAATTTGGTTCCGTCAGGCATCGGATTTATTGAATAGCTTGTAGCTGAGATGTGGTTTCTTTGTGTGCTTTCATCCTAGAACATGCGGTATTGCATTCAGCACAATGTGGGCGAAGTTTGTGGAGACATCGTTTCCCTAATAGGAGAAAGTTTCTTTTCATTTCCTTGAACCGCAGTTTCCTCCTCATGGGAAATAGGTGAGCCTTTTGAAGGTGTATATTTCATCAGACAATAAGATGAAAGGGACTTCAGGCCCAATGGCTGAAATGGAGAACTGATTTTCCTGGACATGTCTACGTCTGTTGTAGGTTGAAAGGACACGGACATGGTTCATAATCTGATTACACATCCAGTACGCCCTCACAGGGAAACGGCACCGGCACAGGTACTCATTGTGTAGGCACAACAAACGCGGCAGCACGTGGATTAGATACTGTAAGAAAGTGCATCCTTCATGTTAAATATTGCAAGAATTATACTTGTTGACTGAACTCTCAACTATATGCAAATATAGATGAAAACTACAATTCTCTTTACCATATATTAAAACAGCACTGGGATTTATTGTTACAAACTCATCTTCATAAACCAATACCATATTAAATATTAAAACATATTATTCCACATGTTAAGCCTCATGGAATCTGTGAGAAATAACGGACCAATGAAAATATATAAAAGAAATATGAATTGCGTTATGGCAATCTCTAATTTCGACTTAAATGTGGTGTAATAGGCAATTCTGGTTGCCGTTTCTTGTTTGAAAAGTAATTCATAAATAAAAACAGTTGGACATAATGACTCCTTTCCAGGAGCATTATCATTTATATTAAACCAATATGTAATGAGGTATTGTAATATTCTGGCAGTCAGTTCTATATAATGTGTGCAAAAAATAACAATAATACAATTCTATGTATACTATAAAGAAAGATGCTTGTGATATTAGACACCCTGATCACTCACACCTCTATCTCCACTCCTGTTGGACTTGATGTGAACCACTAGCAAATGTTTAATCTCATTAAAAACAGCCGTCACTGCTGTCATTTATTCAGCAGATGTTTCAGAGGGCTGACTGTTCACTGTAAAAAAACAACAACCAGAGAACATACACCAAGGGAAGGGACTAATGAGGAAATAAGACTTAAACACAATAACACATCTTCAACATGACTGGAAATATGTAAATGTGTGGCAGCCAGCAGTTAAAAGCAGTTTGAAAAATTGAATACAAGTTGTCTTTCCTAATCTTCTGTTTGATTCTGTATTTTGCTCTTGGCGGTAGTGCTAATTAAGGCTGAATCTAATCATTATTTTCGTTATTGATTAATGTGCCAATTAACTTTTCAATAACTCAATTACTTTTTCAGTCTGTGAAATGTCAAAAAATAGTGAAAAAAAACAATGCCCATCAGAGTTTTCCATTGCCCCTGGTGACGTTTTTATATTGGTTGTTTTGTCCAACAAAGTCCAAAACACAAGATATTGAATTATGGATGATTCCCACAATCATCAAAGCGATTAACTGACGAGTTGTTTCACCTCAATCTAAAATTAAAAAATGCTGGTTGTTATTCAAACTAATTTTTGTCTCTTCTCAGGTTTGAAATTGTTTGCAGTTAGATAAATAAGAAATGTGCGCTTTTGCAAATATCACTTTAACTTAATCATAGAATTTCAATGTATTATTGATTTCTTTGGCCACTTGGAGGCAACACAACAAGCTTTAAACACAAGATTGACATACATTACATGTTATACGGCAAATCTGTTGGCAAACAGTGGCTTCTTTCAGACATTGAGCTCAGCAGACAGAGCATTCATTTAAAGTCATGTTTCTGTCCAAGTGTAAACCCAATATTCACTCTTATTTTACATCTGGTTTGGTCTCAACCAACTCAAAAGGCAAATATCTGTCTCTTTATCTGCTAAATTCTTTACTATGTTCAGTTGCTAACTTTCTCTGTAGGTTGTTTGGTGGTGTGCAGGTTAGGGGTCAACCAATGAATGGGTTTTGCCTATAGGACGTCTTACTGGGCTCTGATAGTGGCCGATGGCTTTTGTCCTGCTGCAGTGGAGTTGCGGGCCAGAAAACTAAAACAATGAGCTGAAACATGATGGGTGAATTGCACAATTGGGTAATGATTATCTTTTTGGTCCGTCACTACAAACAGCACCTTTACCATTAAACCTAGTCATTTGATCCATTGGACTATGAACATATACTCGAGTAACCTTAAACAAACATGAGCAGATGATGGTATAAAAGACAGAATAAACAATTCAACACAATTCAAAAAACAGAGCTTTCATTTTTTAACTCTTTTACAGCAGTCTTGCCTTCATTTTTTGACTAATCTTCTTGGTTTAGCCTTGAAGGAGACCAAGCGGAAAAAACACCTTTGTTGACTTCATCAGACTTCATGTCAGAAGTGCTCTTCTGCTCAAATATATTTCACTAGGAATAGGTATATTTGTATAACAAATTGAAAAAAAAATTGAAAGTACATCATTTTCCCCCTAATATGTTTTGTGAACTTTTGTGATTTCTTTTTAACTACACCATCATATGCTCAGACGATGCTCCATTCATAAACTTTAAGATAAAGAGATCAGTTTTTCTTTTACCCTTGAATGTGAATGCGATATGTAACTGGAAGCTTTGACCCTATCCTCCTTCCCTCTATGATCCACCCTGGTCAACACCCTCACAATGGAGGAAATATATCAGGCGAGCAGGTCTGCTCTAACTGCACCAGCAATCATAACGCAGTGAGATATACACTGGGTCTAAGCCAAAGGGCCAGGAAAAAATTGTTACCCATGATTATATCATTTATTTACCGACACTGTGTTCTTGGTTTAGTTGTTTCTCTCTCCGAGTGTCTTTTGCTCACTCTCTTTTTTTTTTTTTTTTTTTTTTTTTTTTTTTTTTTTTTTGAGGAGATGCTTCATTTGTTTTGCGTGATTGAGGAGGGAGATGCAGGCGAGTCAGTACAGCCTTGGGTAAGAGAATCCAGTCACAGCTGGCGAGTCGCTCTCCAATAATGAGCAAACGTGACAGAATGAAAGTGTGTAGCATCTGCCATGTGCCACAACCCTGGGAGGCACTTTGAGGAAAGAACAATTTGTAGATATTCATGCAGCTCTGCAATTGTTGCTGGACGTGAATGGAACTTTTTCTGTCATCTATAAACTGAAAGTATACACTGTAAAGCCGTTGACACTGTCTCCCACAACTGTTGTCCTCGCTCTCCTCTCAGTGAGTCATATGAGATAGTGATTCACAGGTTATTATCCAAGAAAGCTAACAGTCTTGTCAGAGGACCAGAAGTGGTCGGAGGTGTTGCCAAACAGTGTCTGAGGATCCAGGAAACCTTGTAAACAGCGGAGTAATGGTGCACAAAGCCTCCCACGGTCAAGGGCAGGGGTCACTTCTTTGAGAAAGCAAAGCAATATGCTGTAAACAAATATCTTATATCTCCTAAAAGAACTGGTGCTCAACTGACGGAGACATTTCTGAAGTTAGTTGGGGTTGCAAGGACGACAGGACTTTGTGGTTTAAACTTTGGATCCCGTCCACTCTTAAATGAATGTTTGTGATTTGGTTGCAGTATCGTCATTAACACAGCTATTATTGCGCCCAGTCTTCTTTCTTTCAGGGAGTTAGATGAGAAGATCAACACCACTCTCATGTCTGCACATTAAGTCTGCAGCTACAGTGGGGAGGCAATTAGCTGGCTTTGCATAAAGACTGGATGCAGTGGGAAAACAGCTAACCTCTCCAAAGTTTGAAAATCTGCCTTCGAAGATCTTTAAAGCTCACTACTTAACTCAATGTAGCTCATTTGTTTTAAAAACAACAATTTGTGGTTTTAGGAGGATTTTGTGGTGTAACACTTTAACAAACAGTTTATCCGTCCGCCCAGCACCACCGTGCAGACAATCTTTGGATATAATTCCCCCTCATTCCAGAAGAGAAAGGTCCATTCATTGTTCTCTATCGACATTATGTGACAGAAGCACATCGGAATGAAATTCTATCTATTAAATCATCAGTACAAAAGATGAACTCCATGAGAAAATATGTGATTCTTTGACAAAAAGTCAAAAATGAAAGCCTGTGTTTAGAAAAACAGAAGATGAGAAGACTCCAAGGTGCATTTATGTAAGATACATCCAATCACAGAGCTTAACATTAACATTTGTACGCTTGCCGCAAACAGCACGTGGAAGTTAAAGGATAGCGCTGTTGCAAAAATACAGTCTGCAGTCTATTGCAGTCACCTTTTGGATAGATTTGGCGACTATGGAATCATATTCTCTTTACAACTGCAAGTACAGCTCTTCACATCTCTGACTGGCTTCTTTTTTTATGGCAATGGCAGACAAGACTCGTGGGTTTTATAGTATTTAGACCAATATGCCATGCCAAACTGACAAAAAAAAACCCAACATGATTTCTCAGATACAAAGTTAAAATAATTAAAACTGATGGTCAGAGCATAAAACTATTGGCGTAAGTAAGTACTGTAGCAGGAAATCAACAGTCGTTATCATTTATTTAATTATAAAAGGTGCATTGTGCATGATGATGCAGTGCAGAGCTGTGAACGTGAGCGTTTGTGTACGGATTAAACAAGCTTCAGGAGTTTTGATTGGCAGAGTTTTTACTTGACATGCAGAAAGCGGTATCTTCTCATCTAACTCTGGGAAAGGAAATTAATAACTGTATTTCCCATAATTCACTTAGAAACGCAGCATCTACTGGTTGAATTGGATGCTGAGTTTGAAATTTACAGGTTTAAAAAACTGAAATAATTTACCTTGACAGCCCAGTCTCCTCTGCTACACCTTGTTTCATTCCCTCTGTAGTAAACTGTAGCGCAAGCAAATCTGCTTTGACTCTGACAACAGTTTATGAAATGTGTAGGAATGCATGATGTCCGCTGCATGCCAGGAAATTGCATGGCTGTCAGAAATGCATTTCTCAGCTCTGATAGGAGCCTCAGCTCAGGTGAGGAGAATAAACAAAACTGCCAAATCCCCCCTGCAGCAGTCCTTAAACTATCTACTCTCTTCAGGCATCCAATACATCAGTGGATGGTGGAGGTAAAATACTACAGGTGGATAAAGTGATGTGTGGCAAATAGCTGTGGACATTATAGATATGCAACCTGTATGACTAACATGAGGAAATAAGGTTGAAAATCCACAAACTGCTCCTTTAAGCCCACCATGTGGGTACTTTTGCTCTGAATTTATCCCTCCAATTTCTCTGTGTGAGTATTATGAACATTTTCTCTGATACTTAGAGTAACAGTTCCCCTTTAAGTGATTTGCATTTTAATCTTTTGGGAGGAATCTACAGTGTGAGATCAAAGTCTCTCATTAGAGGATAAGATGGAAAATAAAATTCCCAATATTCTCATACGTAGCTTTCTGTCACGGCGGCTATTAGCATGCGGTGAAAAGGCCAACACAGAAATAATTGCTCAGTTTAATTTCTGAATGTGCGAGTTTGAAAGATATAACATTATTTATTTTTTTTTCCAAGCAAACTTTCCACCGTCTCTCTTCTCCACTAACCATGTACCACTCCTCTAGGGGATATCTGAGTCACAAGCACATAGAAAGTGTATTTTTATTCAATTAATGCTCCATGTCTTGAGCTTTCCACACAGTTGCCACAGAGCTGTCAAGTGACTCAAAATAGTACTCAGGCCATTTCCCCAACCGTCAACCATCTATCTGAAATGAAATTATCAAAAACTTTTAAATGAAATGCTAACAGGATTAACCATGCTGTCGCATATTCCTCTTACAGGACTATTTTTTAGAGCCATATTGAAGTTTATTCATTTCATGCTGGTGCATGCTCTTCTCTGCATCTCAAAGCATCTTTCATTCTCATGCACTCAATGGTGCTTTCCAAGAAACGGTACACCATGCATCTTGTTGTAGGCCTCTCTCACACTCTGTGTGTGTGTGTGTGTGTGTGTGTGTGTGTGTGTGTGTGTGTGTGTATATATATACACATACACAGGTGCTGGTCATATAATTAGAATATCATCAAAAGTTGATTTATTTCACTAATTCCATTCAAAAAGTGAAACTTGTCTGTTATATTCATTCATTACACACAGACTGATATATTTCAAATGTTTATTTCTTTTAATTTTGATGATTATAACTGACAACTAAGGAAAATCCCAAATTCAGTATCTCAGAAAATTAGAATATTACTTAAGACCAATACAAAGAAAGGATTTTTAGAAATCTTGGCCAACTGAAAAGTATGAACATGAAAAGTATGAGCATGTACAGCACTCAATACTTAGTTGGGGCTCCTTTTGCCTGAATTACTGCAGCAATGCAGCGTGGCATGGAGTCGATCAGTTTGTGGCACTGCTCAGGTGTTATGAGAGCCCAGGTTGCTCTGATAGTGGCCTTCAGCTCTTCTGCATTGTTGCATCTGGCATTTCGCATCATCCTCTTCACAATACCCCATAGATTTTCTATGGGGTTAAGGTCAGGCGAGTTTGCTGGCCAATTAAGAACAGGGATACCATGGTCCTTAAACCAGGTACTGGTTGCTTTGTCTGCATCTCCATGAAGTTGGTCAGCAGCAGGAAGCATGAAGTGCTCTAAAACTTCCTGGTATACGGCTGCCTTGACCTTGGACATCAGAAAACACAGTGGACCAACATCAGCAGATGACATGGCACCCCAAACCATCACTGACTGTGGAAACTTTACACTGGACCTCAAGCAACGTGGATTGTGTGTCTCTTCCTCCAGACTCTGGGACCCTGATTTCCACAGGAAATGCAAAATTTACTTTCATCAGAGAACATAACTTTGGACCACTCAGCAGCAGTCCAGTCCTTTTTGTCTTTAGCCCAGGCGAGACGCTTCTGACGCTGTCTGTTGTTCAAGAGTGGCTTGACACAAGGAATGCGACAGCTGAAACCCATGTCTTGCATACGTCTGTGCGTAGTGGTTCTTGAAGCACTGACTCCAGCTGCAGTCCACTCTTTCTGAATCTCCCCCACATTTTTGAATCGGTTTTGTTTCACAATCCTCTCCAGGGTGCGGTTATCCCTATTGCTTGTACACTTTTTTCTACCACATCTTTTCCTTCCCTTCGCCTCTCTATTAATGTGCTTGGACACAGAGCTCTGTGAACAGCCAGCCTCTTTTGCAATGACCTTTTGTGTCTTGCCCTCCTTGTGCAAGGTGTCAGTGGTCGTCTTTTGGACAACTGTCAAGTCAGCACTCTTCCCCATGACTGTGTAGCGTACAGAACTAGACTGAGAGACCATTTAAAGGCCTTTGCAGGTGTTTTGAGTTAATTAGCTGATTAGAGTGTGGCACCCGGTGTCTTCAATATTGAACCTTTTCACAATATTCTAATTTTCTGAGATATTGTCAAAGTCCCTATCCTGGTTGAACAAATGGATTGTTGAAGGAAGAACTGAAATGGGAAGAGATCTGTGTTTGCGAATATCAGGCAAAGTGAGACTGCATTATCAAAGTGACAAATTTGCAAATACCCAAAGGAATATTCCTTAGGTAGATCAAACAGTTGTTTGTGAAGAAATAAGTATATTTTAAATCTCCAATAACCTTAATGCCCCCAAGTTGGGAGTGCTACTCCCTGGGATGAAGTCGGCATTTCCAGAGACAGGTCGCTGCATAGAGACCAAATCCTTTCTTCTGGAAAACCAAATAAAATCCTTCCAGACCTTGTCAGAGTTGTAAACTATAGGTTTGGCTTCAACTTCTTCTGTGATGTTTTTTTATTAAGCAGGCCCCATAGAGAGAGAGGTTAGCAAAGCCAAGAGTCTATACAGAAAGCTGAGTCATGATATGAATGTATAGCCAACACAAGATTAAACGAGCACGGCAAGCACAGTTCTAAAAAAAAAGTACATTGGTCAGACCGAGACCACCCATACCAATTGGGATTTGACATCATGGATGTTTGTGCCCTTCTGTTCATGTGGCAGAGACTGCGTTCAGCCCAGGCTCCTTCTCTATAAATCACCAGAAAGAAAATCTCCTTGCTCAGCTGTCACTCTCAATGCAGTACATGAGTGTTAGTGTTCAATCATTACTTCTAGTACATGACGGAACCCTCTCCAGTGCATTGCTGAAACGGCTCGAGGGCAGGGATATCCTGACTTACTTGTACATTGTAGATTCTAATAAAGCAATAGCTCACGACGGGCCGTGGTTTGTTGTGCTTCACTTTGCGTCGGCGAGAACAACTCCCCTTAGCTGTGATATAATCACAACAGACACTGGCTGAAGTAAGCTATTGCTTTTATGAAATGGTCGTCAAGTATGGTAATATTAAACTTACAGACACATTCCAATTTAAATAGTTTTATTGTTCACATTAAAATAGGCCCTCCTCAGCACGCTGCCTGCACATAATGAGGCAGTTGCGGTTGTATGGAATGTACTTTAGCAGCTATATCTTTTTTCATCACGGACTAGCTTTATATTGATTTCATTATTTGGCTAAATATACAATATTTAGTATGTTGCCATTCATTGTGCAACCACTGAAAATTCTGTATTGTTCTCAGAACAGGGTAGCACGGATTAATCCATAATACATTAGTGAAGACATGCTCCAATGTTATTAGTAACCTTAGAGAAGTAGTAGAAACTGTTACTGGGCAGTGTACCGATTAGTCAGATCTGTGATTAAGCAACTATTGACATTCTTCTTCTATCTACTACCCAAATCTCTTGTTGAAGTATTGTTTGTAGGTGCTGTTTAATCATAGCTGTTTAGCTTGCTTCTAGCAGTAAACTGGTTGCAGAAAAACTAGTCATTTTACTATCCGCCAGAGGCCAACACTACTGTGTTGCTAGTACAACATTCTAAGTAACTGTTAATTTACCGTTGGTAGTATTTTACACTTTTTACGTTTACTTTTGTAGATTTTAAGTGTATATTTACTAGATTGAACACTGTTTATATGGACTTAACGTTGATATGTTTTTGACGTCACCGCTTGACTAGCCTCCATTCCACTAGCCTCTGTACCTGCTGTAATGCAATCTCTCACTTATTTATTTTGAAGTAAACATTTGTCCTGGCATTTTCTGTCCATATGCTACGATAAATTAGCGTCTAACTATTGCTTATGATATGTCATCCTCCTTTGATTTGTAATTCCTTTCATCTACTTCTGTCTTTTCTTTTGTCTAACAGTGTTTTCATAGTTTCTTAGTTGCTTTCAGTAAAACTTGGAAAAGCCACCTCCGGTCTTTAACCTTTGTTGGAAATGTGTTTAACGTCAGCTTGCTATGATGCTGAATGAGGGCAGAGCTGTAACTGGATAAAAACGTTTCTCCTAAATCAAAATGATTAGTTTTAGTGAGGGAGGAATCACTACATAGATGATTATGTTTAATGAACAATTTTAGACATTTTACAAGCTGTAATGCAAAGTTATTTATCATAATTGTGAGCTATAATTTCAATATACTGTATGTCGTAATATGTTTTTGTTTTATTCTGAGAAATCCAAATACTGTTTGCTTTTTACTAAAACTTTGTGATAAACTGTGTATTTGCAGGCTTGTTACTTCCAAACCTCTCCCACATTATAGTATGAGAAGAAAAAGAGAGAGAATATAATATGAGTGAAAGCGAAGATAAAATGTTCAGCAAGGATGCAAGAGTGCAATGATTTTGTTACCTTGGAAACCACAATCCAGTATAGCAGGCAGCACTTCCTTTCATGGATTGGATGAGTACTCATGTGAAGGTCAGTCCTAGTATATCTCTTCCTCTGACGTCAATGCGATTCACTTTACTTCACACTACATTTGCCCTGACGAGACAAAGAAAAAGTGAGGCTATTTTGAGTCCATCCTGTGTAGCTTTTGCAGGTTGGAATTAATGGATAGACTTAAAGAAGTTGTTGTTGGACCTCTAAAGGTGTAATGTGTGTTAGTATAGCAGTATAGTATATAGTATAGCAGGTCTGGATTAGATTGGAGCCGACACATTCAAATGTTGGCCTTTACCGGTTGTTCTTTTGGAAGACATGGTTGAAATTGACCATTATAATAGTTTTTTCTATCTACACCTTTTGGTTTTGCATAAATTAAATGCTCTTTCCAAACATGGACTAAGCACTAACTTTAGAGCTATATAGTTGCACTATGAAGGGTGTGGGGTAGGTGCATACACTAACACTTTACTAATAAAACCTTTCTGCTTTGACTGTTGTACACCAGAGGTACTGTAGGCAAATAGATGCCCATGGACCAAATCTGGTCCTCAAGCAAACATTTTGGCCCCTGACAAAAGTCGTTTACCTCACAATGACTTTAAGTGGCCATGTGAATTATGACTCTTGTCAAGGCACTGGTGGGGTTATGTTATCGCTGCAAAACCTCATAGAAAGGACTTTGGGGTGGATGGATGGGCCAGTACAGTGTGTGAATTTGTCATAGGAGGGCACTGTGTCTTTCCCATTTATTATCAACAGTCAACAATGGTTTCCTTTAACCATGACTATAATCTTTCCTTAAACTTTACCAAAGTACAGTAGTTATTTTATCAACCATGACCAGAGTCTGATGTATTGTAACCTTAAATAGTTTTTGTGCCTACATCTTGGAATGGGCGATATGAAAAAATATTGTGTGAATGTACATGTAATTTAATAATGTAATATTTTGATTCTATAGTAAACTGCCTAGAAAAGCAATTGAGAAACTGTAAATGGGTAAAATGAACAAGCGTTTTGAAGCCTGGAGTTTGGGTCTATACTGCTCGCCACCATCATGTGAGTTGTTTGGAGCCAGAAAAGCACACTTGGGTGACGCGATTAATAGGCCATCACCATGATCAATGTGATGGGCAAAGCAATCAAGGTGACACTGCCCCCAATCAAATTCCACTTTAGATCCTCATAAACACCTCTTAATTGAAAGACGTTCGAAAGACACACATTAGACGAGGTGACATTAGCTCATTAAGACCCTAAATTCAAGTGAAAAAAAAGTTTCCTGAATTTCCAAAGAGATGTCAGGGATTTGCCTCTTGACTTCAATCCAGTCAGTTTTTTGGAGTCACTATGTTGCCATTAAATAAAATTGCATCTAATGTGCTCTTAGGCATTGGCTTCAGACGGGAGTTATGATGTTTGCTTCCTCGAAAGTTCCTTCTGTGACATCTTCCCATGCATCTACTTTCTAAAAATTGGATACAAAAATATCAGGTGGCAGGAGACAGCTGGTACTTTGGCAACAACAACTGGTGGTGGAGAGTGATTGTTACTTCTGGCAGGGAATGAGCTGGAACTGATGTAGAGTAGTGACAACTAGATACAGTTGGGCTAACCCCTGTACAGTGCCGACACTAGAACAAAACTCCTTGATATGGGTTGGTCTATCTTATTTTTACAAGTTGATGCAATCCGGAGTAAGAAGGGGCAAGGCAGGTATGAGGATACTCGTATCACTGGAACTGCGTTTGAGTTTTCTCCGGAGAATGAGAGGGTATTACTACATATCCAACAGCAGTTTGGAGTGTCCTTATGGAGGCTCAGGATAATGTTGCGCCGTGGGTCTTTTGTCAGTGTGTCTGCATCTTATTCCAGGGACTCACAACATCATAACATGGTTTCATTGGTCCGCATGACTGTTGAGTAAGGCCATGCTCCATGGCTGATTGTTTAGTTTTTAGCTGTAGAACACTTAAATCCCCCAATCAATGATAGCATTATTACAAATGTCAAAAGGATTTTGAGTTAGTTATTTCTACATCCGGACTTTCCAGTATAACTTTGTCTCTTTCGTCAATACAGGACTGTACAAACTAATTTCACTTGTCTGTCTATTGTTTATGATATGTCATCTTCTCTTGATTCGTAACTCCTTTCATCTAATTCTTGAAGTCTTTTTTTTTTTTTTTTTGTCTATAGGTGTTTTCACAATTTCAGTGCTTAGCCAGGGAGGAATCACTACATGGATGATTAAGCTTAATGAACAATTTAAGAAATTTTACAAACTGTAATGCAAAGTTATTTATAGAAATTGGTGGGGCTTTCTGTCGGTGTGTCTCCATCTTATTCTAGTGTAGTTAAAGCCACTTTACTGACTCAAACCTCTAATTTTACTTTGTGGCTGGGTAAGCAAACCCTTCGTACAGAAGTACTGTTAAGACCATCAACATTATCTCTCCTCCTTTTCCAAATAAAAGTCATGCTCTGACAGTTCAGTTTTGAGTGATATGAGGGCCAATTCAATGGTTTTTCAAAAGTTTTCCAGCCCAAGAGCTACTGACCCGTTCAGTTTGCTCCAAAACCAATTTGTCCTCAAACTTCGGAGCTTCTGTTTTTGGTAGACTTTGATCCATGGCCAACATTTCACAACAAGGCTATTTAATGAAAAGGCCTCACCATAAATCACTCGACACGTCCACTAAAAAGAAAGTTGGACTTATAAAATAGATTAAAAAATAGCTATATAATATGATGGAATGGGCTAGAAAGTGATGGATACAGGTGAGTTTCACCTGTGAATGTTATTTTACTCAAAACCTCTGAGTGAATAAAAGTAAAGCAGTGTGATCATCTGTCTAGCGAGTCTCACGGGAGGAGATGGGATCTTATCGACGGTAGCTTCCTGGCTGTTGCTCAGATAGCAGCACTCCTGGCACTGCCCTCAGATAACTGCTGCCACATAGCATGTGCTCCCGCAGACATAAAGCTGAATCAAAGCTCCTTTGACTTTAGCAACACTGCCTGCATGACTGTGCACATTAGGGATGGTGTGGGTGGTAGATATGAAAGAGAATCAGGACGAGTAGGTGAGGAAGGAGATGTAATAAAGCGCTGAAAGAATAAGGGCTCTATTTTTTGGTGCATGGTAGGGTAACTGGGTCAGTGAAGTGGTATTTTTGTCAATTATTCCCCTTGCATTTACATGTTTGGTATTTTAGTGACTTGCTTTGGCTGATTTGCTGAATTTGAGCCGACAAGCTGCTGCACTGTGCTGGTTATCGCCAGGTTTTTAGAAATACTGTAAAGAAAAGAAAAGCTGAACCCCAAGAAATGTTTGACTAGTCAGTAAAATGTTCTTAGTATCTAATATATCTATGCTCAAATCTCCCTACATTTTAGTCTAAATAAGGTAATACAGGTGGAGAATACTAAATCATTTATTTTATAAAGATATTTGCTTTAAAAAGTTCAGAATCTAAAAAGTAGAGTATGAAAATGTGTAAACATTAAATGTAAACTCCTCTTTGTGTCAAATTCTCCACGGTCTGAGAAATATTTCCCAGGACAGAACTCGAGTGTCTTAAGTGTACTTACGACCCAAACACCGTGTTGTCTAGTTGAGCTGAAGTCATTAAAATTGCATCTCTGATATAAATATTTCACTGAATCTAAATGGGATATATCTTCACGATCTATAGATAACAGCAGATACCGATAATTCACCATGTTAAACAGCCTGGTCAGAATGTTTTATTTAAGTTCTGGGAGAACTTAAAGTATATGTCCACATTTAGTTGTAAATAGATCCTTTCCCAGCACAACTCTAATGTGAGAGATGGGAGACAAAATCCAGCTTTCATTCTGTGCAATAGTGCATTCTAAATGATCTAACATCTTCCTCAAATCAAGTGGGAGTCTTTTTAGTAATACCTTCTTTGTGTATCCCCAGTCTGCTTCCTGACTGAGCTGCAATTGAGGAATACTAACACAAAGACAATTTCATATTAGCTGTGACTATTCATTTTAACCCCCATCTCTGACATTGGAAATGAGGTAGGAAATAATCTCCCCACAGCCAGTATGCACAGGAGAACAATAAAAATGTAAAAAAAAAGAGAAAAGATATAAAAAAGCAAAAATACAATAGCAGTTGCTCTCAATTACCATAAAGGACAGGAAAAGACTATTTTATTTATGAAACTGTTTGCTTAATTTTGTTGATATTTGCGCTGATGTTGCAGTCCATATTATGTGAACCTCAAGTTGATATCTAACCAAACATAATGATCCGTTCATTCTAAAAAGAAGTGGACCATTAACTATAATGAGCCCATTGTGCACCTCAGCCCATCAGCTGACATGAAACCTGCTTAATCAGCAGAGTCAGCACCTGTTCTGTTAGCCCGACACTGACCGACATTCCCGATCCACCATCTTGGCGCATCAACAGTGCACAGGCAGGGCTCCAAATCTGCATCGCCACTTCATTGTTAACAAACCCGACAGTGAGTGGCAGGAGGGTCCAATTACAGATGCAACTGGCTGACACCAGCGCAGGTCGTCAAATTCCCATTTGGACTCGCAGTTGTCAAATAGTCCCATTGATCCACGTGCTGAGGTATCTATCTGTTACTGTCCAGGTCAGGAGAGACAAGTCTGGGATGGGTTCGTTTAATGATGCATCATGGGAGATTGACATGATTAGTTGTGGAAAGCCCTGTGGTTTTGTTATACTATGCAGATTGGTGTATGAGTCTTCATATTGTATTTACATATTTAGATTTCGAGCACAAGTATGCAATCTGAAAGGTTAAATAACAGGCATATTGATGATATGAGACTTAATGAATATTATGAAAGCTACTGCACCATGTAATCAGCCTTTTACACTCATGATTATTCTTCCAAATGACAGGACAGGACTAACTTCTAAAAATGCTTTTACCAAATATTTTTGAAAGGAAATATATTGGGTGTCAAAAAATGTTCCAGTCCAAGTGATGTTTGTGGGAACATTCTGCCTCGAAAAGTGGTTCAGGTGAGGCTACAAGAATACTTCAGAGAAAGATCATGAGGATTTAATAATAAAAACAATCACGCTTTAGTGCGGGCGCAGATATTTTAGGGTAAACAAGTGAAATACATCAGTATGAACATTTTGTTATTCCACGTGTATTTTCAATAAATATGTTTCTTCATTATGTTGAAACCAGGATTGAATTGCTTTTCTTTTAAAATAAATGATGTGATGTAAATTGGTTGTGTAAGATTGTAATGTTTAGGAGATCGGGTTGCGACAGGTTGAATATCAACAGTATTGATGATTTCCCATGTGACTGATATACTGCTGAGACCGGTGTGTCATGTGCAAATATCAAGTTAACCAAGAAATCAGACTAACGCTGTAGTAATTCAGCTTTGAGTAAGTGCTCTATCTGCAAGTTTTCCATGTAATCTATAACTGAATCACATCTGGCTTAATGATGACACTCTTGTCCTCATTGATAGATAATCAGTCCTCTAGTAGATGAAATGGAAAAACCCCACTGATATTCTAATAATATTTAAATTTTTCCATTTCATTGAATTCTAGTACAGCGCCACAGTAGATTGGTTTGATGAGGATCAACGCTTTGTTTCATGTTAATGATTGATATGAGAAAACCCAATTTTGCTAATCACATTCATTCCCCATTAGCTGCAGCCTTGTCATCCAATCAATTAATCAGAGGCTTTGAAAGCATTGGTGTAATTCTGTCAGTGTGTGAGCGTCCTGGTACGTTTGAGTGTGTGTGTCTGCTCGTGCATATAAGGTAATTTTTAATGATGTTGGGGTCTTGTCCTTTCCAGGTCAGCAAAACCATGATGAGTACAGAAACTTTACTGCCTCAACTTTGAGCCTAGTTTGATTGAAATTAGTAAACCATTTGGATGTTTTCTACATAAATGCATATCTGCTAAACTCGATGCCTTTCAGCTGTTTTTAGTGTCAACCAGGTCAATCACGTGAATAGTGTAGTCTAGTGGGACTGCGATTGTGCATTATCTTTGCTATGAGATGGATTGTCCAATCAATAGTGTAGTGTTGCATTTCTGTGGCATTTTTTATTGGCCAATCGGATCTCATTTGCTTCGTGACGTCCACTTGAAGACACCCTCGACGTTGTGGACGCTGTCTAGCCTTTATTTTCGTTGCAAATGTTAACGCGCCGTAAGAGTGCGGCACTTTATTAACTCAAGCTAAAGTAAACTACGCCATATTTAAGTAATGAACACATTAATGCATCAATAATTATAATCCAATAATATACATATATATATTATTTTTTTCTATTTATTTATTTTTTTTAAATGGACCATTCTGCCTAATGAGTTCTTTGACATTTGGTACTTTAAATATATTTTAAAGCTAACACTTTTTATACTTTTTCTTAAAATAGTTATTAATAAAAGCTAAATGCAAAATAACAACAACCTCCAAACGGCTTCATTTGCTTCTGAAAATCACAACAGTTTTCCCCAGGAGGAGAATGCCTCCGGACCCCCCCTACCTGACTACCTGACTACCTGTAGCTTGTCTCCTGTTGCACTACTGTAGAGTTTGCAGGTCTGAATCAAGATTTGGAACCAATATGAGTTTCCAAATGCACAATTCCACTATGATTGATATCCGTAAATGTGACCACTATGCCAGCAACAGCAGGTCATTAGTGAGTTTGAAAGCCATTTGCAACAACTAATTAGCTGTACTTCTTCTGGGCAAATATCCATCATTTTAAATCAGTTGAGCTTGTACAAGATATCCTGCTGTAGGGAAGAGTGGTCATATTTATTTTGCAGTTTGATGAACCAAATATATTCATCTATTCTGACTAACAGTAAGCTAATGATATATGTCCATATATACTGTATATGACTGAGGTCAACGTAGAGATCCTGAGGCACTGATAACCCTCTCAGAGACTTAGAAGGACAGACACAATTTTATTCTGAGATGTTCCTTAGCTCCAGAAGAGAGGACTGAACCCTCATGACCTGAAACTGTGGTTAGAGTTGTGTGCTATCCCCAGGTGTGTAACAGACGGAAAACATGGACCGACAGGCTGACAAGAGTAGCTTTTGTCGTGTTGCTAGAATTTGGAATATCACAGAGAACCAACTCAGATCCTGTGTCTCTTGTTTAGAATTATCCAGGAGAATTAGTCGTACCAGTACACCATGCAGTATCTATTCTGGGAATTTGGGAGCTGCTGTCAATGAGGAGGGATTTTCAAGCACTGGCAACACTGGCCACTGCAAAACACCACTGTAATGTTTACTTGCCACAAAAATAATAATCCCCATTTTATATTGCACACAAACACATTTCTTTACTTTATTCAAACACATTTTCTCTCATATTTTTGCTTTACAGCCACTTTGGTAATTATTCCTCAACTCCAATCTGGCAACTGTGTCTTAAAGTGTTGGAGGGAATCCCAACTGTACATCTTTGTTGTCAGAGGCCTTTCATATTATCATTAACGTTTAATCCCTTCCTAAATACTAAATCAACAGGAAATTGTCCACGAATGGAACAGTATCATATTCCGCCCTCTACACGCCCACATTCCATCATAATTGGTCATTGTAGAGTGCCTTATAAATGTGTTTATGCATAGAAATGTGCCTGCTGATCAATGGTTCTTGAATCACGGAAACTGTCGAGGGCAAAACCAAGAAAAGGAATTTTTTGGACACAGAAATTGATTGTGTGTGAGGTGTAGCCTGAACACTTGTTCCCTTCTTTCATTCGTGTAGTCCTCTAGTAGTGTCCGTGCATGCATCAAGCATTACACGCTTCACAATTTACCAAAATAATCCCAACAATCGGAATCATTTTCTGTACAGCTGCACACAATCCCCCGTCAAGTTTGTTATGGATCACGAATTTTGCGTGCAGATTTTTTCTGATTCCTCATCCTTGTTTAAGTTTGATTTTAACTGAGCATAAAATAATGTTTATTCTAAAGTTATATGGTACACTTTTAGGGGAGAAAACACAATTCCAACCACTCAGTCATTTGACCTTTTGTTTTTCATCATATGCTGTGAAAAATGTTTATCTCAGTGGTTCTATTGGAGAGTTTGAGTTTCGTAGAGCTGACCTGTGGGAAGTAGCAGGTAAGGAATGTTCATTGTATGCAGCCATTCTGGCATGTTGTGTTGGTGGTTTAAAGACTGTACTTTATTACTGTATTACTGCCAATAACAGAATCCAAGGTCATACAAGCTTTTGTCTTAATAAAGTTTGGAAAAGGTGTGTCGATACTTTTCAGCACATATTATGCATTTGATATTCTTCAGCATGTAAACACACAAGCGCACAAGGACAAATGATTCAAATCCGCAGGTATTTTTTTCCAAGGAAAGCGGGGCCAATTTTAGGAAATATTGTGAAATATTTTATTCAACCCTCTCCAAGAAGTAAATCTCCTTTCGTCAGTCAAATCAGCATGCTTTTTGTCTCTGCTGCGCCATTGTACCCAGAGCAACACAGCCAAGCAGCACTGTGAGCTATAAACGTTTACACACGTAGTTTTGTTTAAAAACTACCTGACTGTAAAAGATTTAGAGAAGAGTGATGAAAAGTAGGGCAGAGCGGTATGATGTGTGACCCTCCACGAGACTGTTCCTCCCAAGAACAACGAGGGCATCAATCGTTTCAGCAAGTGTCCCAAAATGACATCTTTACGCTCAAGTGACAAAGCCCACAAGCGGCTGTAGTTATTACGGCGGCCACAAAAGAGGAAGTCAAAAGTCCATGTAGACATGAGGCGTTGTGCCAACGCAACATTAGACTTTAACATCGGAGACCACTGTTTTATTTCCTGTTTCCAAACAAAAGTCGGCATTGATTTAAAAAAATATATTTTAGCACAACAGCATTTTGAGGTTCATACTTTTATTTGGAGTTTCATGCTTTAATATAAAAAACAAAAACACATTATTTACACGCACACTTTTTACACCACAAATACTCAAAGCATTGCCCTTAACTGACAACTAAAAGTCTACGTGTATGCAGGTACAGCCTCAATAACAATCAATTTTTCAAACTGATTCACTGTCAGCTGTATTCAGTATGAATTGTGGCACCTGTTCTCAGGTCTAGAGAAACGTGCATTGAGGCTTGTCTTTAGTCGAGGTACCTTTTTGAAGTCGTGACACATTTGGCAAAGTAACATCCCTTTCATTTGTACATCACTGAAGCCCTACTTGCATGAAAAAAAAAATCGACTTTACTTTGAGCCAGCACCCTGTCATCGAAACATAATTAGATGGAAATGTGGTGGTGTTTCAATAATGTTTTTCGGTATTTGGGCCACCAAGAAAAAGAAAAGTTGAAACACAGTTGAACACAGCCCCTCGATACTGATGGATAACTGCAATGAATAAACTAATTTGAAATAATCACCGCCCTCCCGCTTGTTGCCTCCAACGCCTCATTGTTCTGATTCATTGTTTGTCCTGCTCCTTATATTCATCCTTATTCTCTGACAATTATTAAAGCTATTTTTGTATTTATTTTAACTTTCATGGGAACATCATGGTGCCTGCTGAGAACACTCACAAAACTGTGTCCACGTTATAATGGAGAGGTGACATTCTATTACTTCTGTTTAAGAGTCAAAAGAGCCTTGCCTGGAGAGTTACATGGTGTGCCTTCATTCAGACCCCCAATGGTTAAAATATCAAGACATGAATGATGAGATCTCTCTGAAAATACATCATTACAGGGCTGCATGGGTTTCGAATTTAAGTTTGCACTTTGGCAAATCCTTGTCATTTCATGGTTCTCTTCAAACCCAACTGTAAAAATGATGAAAATGTTGGAGGTATTTGTGACATTCATAGTGTAGCTGGGAAACGAAGCTACGAGTTACAGCTCTGTTTGGTGGGCATGAAGCTGCATTTGCATATTGATTGTTATTTTGCCCCAAAGGATTTTTTTTTTCCTGTTTGAAATAGCCGAACCAGGGGGATAGAGGTGTTAAGGTTAGAGAAGGAGAGCTTTATTATGTATGACTCATATCTCATGTCAGTTTACAACCAGAGCAGTCGGATAAAGACAGATTGTCCTGTTTTTTGTGTCCCTGCGAACACTGAAGTTGTGGTTATTTCGTTGTTGTTTTTTCTTGTCTGCCTGTTTGGCAATTTCACAGCTCACCAAAAATAGGTGGAAGAACTCACTAGAGGGGATTCTCGGTACATACTCCGTGGTGCCGTGCAGTTGTGGTTTCAAACTTTCCCCTTTTCCCTTCGTCTACACACATTTGATAGCAGGCGCTCCATGCTGCTTCACGTGGTCTAGCCTCCCTATAAAGAATCCTGTCATGTGTTTTGTGCATGCCTGATTTACTTCAATACAACTTCTTCAACATTTACATGCAGGTTCAAAATATGACTAGAATGCATATTGGGTTAAGAGTGTAAGCTTCAAGATTACACTGCTTTTTTAAAGAAAAGTGTCTTCTACAACTGTATGCAAGCTCTTATTAAGGCTATTTTACTTGATGAAATACATGTAGACAACAAACAGGTGTGTGTGTGGTTCTTTTGAATTCATGGGATTGCACCAAAATAAATCAAAAAATGATGGTCATGAATAGCAAACTGGTTTGCAATAACTCAGCCTCACACAGTGCACTGCTTCTTAAAGGAGTCCGAGTTATGGATAGTGACATCCCGGTGACCCTGTTGGAATATTACATGGCTCCATAGAATATCATAAAATACCTTAAATTTCTCTTTTCCACACATTTGACTACATCCTTGGCCTGTATCTTCATCCCTGACAGCTGGGTCATTGGTTGTGCAACACCTGCATGTCATCTCCTCCTGTCCAACAAGTCTTCCAAAAGTGGTGTTGGATTCGCTGCATGTTTTAATTGAAAATCAGACATGATTAGCCAAAAAATTTCAGACATCTTGACAAAAAACTCCAAGATACAACGTCTGAAGCTTTCCACCACATCATTTGGCCTTCCTGAGTGATGGAGTTGTTCAGTAGCCATGGAGATGGTAAATAAAGATGATGATGCTGGGGAAGGCCATGAAATGTGGTTTAAAAACGGTGGAAGTAAGTTGGAGCTTTTTTGTTTTAGTTGTCGAGCTGTCTATCGGGTCGAGAATGAAGCTTCAAATGCTGTTACATTACTGCAGAGTCGTGTCTGTATTTACTTTGGTAAAAGCTCATATCAGGTAGCCAAATGATATACAATTACAAGAAACTCTACTATTACACTAAAATGCATTTGTTTTTCAAAAACAACGTAAGTGGGTTTCTTCTTAATTGTGTATATTATAAGGTAGTCACTTCATAAAGTTGTAGCCACAACATTGTTATGGTGGAAGTTTATGCGTGCAATGTACCTAAATCCTAAATCAACCCTTCCAGCTATTCCATTTTTCCGTACTTTCGCTCCACAGTGTCCAGTCTGTTTGCCTCAACAGGCCCTCTTCTTAGGGGCATCAATAAAAATGTCTGACGTATGCGTACAGTAAAAGGTAACACTTCTTCCAACAAAACTTGGAGAGTGCAATCTAAAAGTTAGAGTTGAACTTTTAGTTAATTTAATAGCCTTGCAGCAAAGGATCACAAAAGGTTTTGAAACGTCCATCCTTATTCTTATCTTCACTTCAGTGCTCGATTCGCAATCGAAGCCATTCATTTTTTTCAATCTGTGCTACGACCTACAAAGCCATTTTGTTTGCTTGAAGGTTGCATTGCCTCTTCATGCACACATCTTTAAAAGCAAGTGATAACAGTAATTGAAATTGTGCGGTTGCCCAGCACTCCCGCTATAATTGACTCGCTACACCTCACAGCAAACACGGCTCACACAATTCGCAGCAGACGTCTTGGATCGCAGCTTCAAATCCATCTTATTTCAGTCAGTCAGACATCAAACCAGCTGAGTGTGTTATGTTTGCACAGACGGCATACAAAATCCTCTCCAAAGCTCTTTTTAGTGTGGAAAGAGATACACCCTCTGAAAGGTGTTATTCACAATGCATTGAGAGGAGCGTTAAGTAACTAAAAAAATGTAATATTACTGAAAATTAAAGTAATAATTTTGAAAGTTTTTGAAAGGTTTTGAAAGCTGGTAAAGGGAGACTTTCATTGTTCAAAGAACTTTTTCAGGCAGCTTCTCTGAAAGTGAACCTGTTAACGGAGTTTCTTTAGCTTCTTCAGGAAAAACTTTATCATCTTTTCTTGAGTGAAATTTCATTAATTCTTCATATTTATCCAGAAATGTATTATTTATACGTCTTACATTCAGTATTATACAGTTCAAGTTTATACTATGATGATATGAGTGTAGAAATGTAGCTCTTAAATTTGTTTGGATGTTCAAATTTAGCATAACATAAACGAAGACATTATACAAGACAAATAAATATATACTGTATATATATATCGTCGCAAGTAACTCTTTAATCTCACTTACATTTGAAGTTTGAGATGAAAGAGTTGCTTGTGACTTGTGGCGCAATGATTAAAGTCAACAGTTGAGTGTGTTTCTCCACATCTTAGTAAGAGAGCGTTAAACCATGTAAAAAGCTTTACAGTCATATTTAAACGGACAGAGCTAATGGTTGGTGTGAACGCCATATTAGCATAGTTTATAGATGAGTTAACTCAGTAAATCAGCGCAATTAAAGTTAACATTAAAACTCAAGGCAGGCTATCAAAGCACAAGTGCTATTTATTATTTCTTGTTTTGTTACAGGTTCCCCGTATAAAGCGGAGAGAATTTGACTTCTCTTACCTGATAAATGCTGAAAGCACTTCTAGAAAATCTTGTTGAATTGCACATTGTGAGTTTAACCGGCTGTGGTTTGCTTTTCTTATTCACTCACTCGCTCTTCCTTTTGTTTTACTTTGATTGTGTTTATGCTTATTTGCATTCCTTTAAATGGTGCATTTAAAGGAATACATGCATCAACTGAAATTTGAAGATGTCTGGTTTGCTCATCAATCTGTGTATTATCAGTGGTATTCATACTTCAACTTCAAACTTCAGCCCTCTGTCTGACCTGCAGTTCAGTGGTGAGTGTCTCTCACACAATGTGTTGCTCTAAATGAATGACTGCAAATCAACTCGCGATGTTATTGAGCTAAGTCCTAAATCCTGATGCATCGCACATCGTTATCAATGTCACTAGATGACAGTTCAAATAATCACTAGTCTTGTGAGTCACTAGTCTCGTGTGTCACATCTTTAGTCTTTAGTCAGTCACTTGGCGTCAACCACAATCTTTTCCTAACCTAACTTCCTGTGGAGACAGAAGTTTGATTTAAAAGACACGATGCATCTAACAGACATAACGCGACGTAAAGCAGGGGTGCGTTTTATTCATATTAAACGAGTGTCGGTGCCAGACCAAGCTGCAATATTGGATGCGTCTGAAGTGAGAATGAGTTGTATATAGACACACCGTTGCTGCCATGTCCAAAACTAACACTAGAGCTGTACGTAGAGCGTCAGTCTGAAGCTTAACGCCACAGACCAAGCATCAGTATTTTGAGAGTTGGGAGTGAGAATGTGTTGCATAAAATGCTGTGGATGGGTCATTACAATCAGATAGTAATTAACAGCAGAGCAACTCTCAGTTGCTCTGCTGTTAAAGGGACAGTGTGTAGGATTTGGTGGCATCTAGCTGTGTGGTTACAGATTGCAACCAACTGAATACCTTTCCACTCATTTCTCCCTTTCTGAGACTGCAGTAACTAGGAACCGTTGTAACGCCGTTCGCCTTGCTCATAGGCCATCTTTACCGTAATATAACTACTTTATGAGCAGCAGACATTAGACGGCGGCTGGCGGTACTTCACAAGTGTGTCAGATAATACGCTGGCCTTCAGCTAAAGTTAAGAAAGGCCCTCGCTAGAGCCAGTGTTTGGTTTGTCTGCTCTTGGCTAGAAACTGTGGAAACATGGCGGTGCAACATGGTGGCCTTCATGAAGAGGACCCGAATCCCTATGTAGATATAAAGGGCTCACTCTAAGTTAACGAAAACATGTTTCTTAGTTTCAGGTGAATATACGCTAATGAAAACATAGGTATGAATATTATGTTTTATTTCTGCTGACAGATCCTTCAAAATGCTACACACCGGCCCTTTAAGAGTCCATTAAACAATCATACAAAGATGGATTCAATTCCAACTTTTAAGAAAAATCTGGCTTTAGATGTTACTAATTTTCCAGAAAAAGTCTGAAGTGATTTCACCACGTACAATGTACCAGTACTGAAAGCACAGTGATCTCTCCTGTGATCTTTAGTTGAGGATGTGACGTCACACAGTGTTGGAAAAGTGAGTCGAATCTGTAAACTGGATAAAACGGCACGATAAACAATCTTCGTGTTGTACATAGTTATATTTGGGCAGAAAAGGTGCATTTGGTCCCATTTGATGTGTGTATTGACCTTCAGTGTCCTTTACTGGGGGGTTCTTAGACACACACACACACACACACACACACACACACACACACACTCTGACTTACACTCTCTGTGTGTTGCTGGAGAGAAATGCAAGGGTTGATTTATGCAACGGTCTCACCACAGCAGGTGCGACACACCGACAGTGGCGTGTTGTGAGGAGTGAGGAGGGAGAGGCGGACAGCCAGGGCTATTTTTAAAGCCACTATCGGAGCCATCGGTAAAGGCCGGCTCGGATGTGGCATTATTCTGCATGCCTGCTGACTTCTAGAAGGGCTCTTTGAATTTTCTTTGCACCGCTGTGGTTTCATTTGTGAGCTTGGATGATGAAAATAAAATGCATATCGATGAATATTTGAAAAAGACTGTACTGCGATGAAAAGAGGCGATGCAGGGCAAGATCTGTCGGGAACAAACACTTTAAAGTTTTAAGTGGTGCTCTGCAGAGAAGGACAAAATAATACTATAATACTGAGCTGCAGACATTCTTATTTTAAGATGCCACATAACAGATACTCAGGGACCATTTGTTCCAGGCATACTGTCTCCCCAGCAGGATCATTTGGTGTATTAAGACTATTAAGCATCTGTATGTGCTGCATGTATCCATCCTCTCTCGCCATAGCCAAAAGCGAATCAAGCATCTCGCTGAGTAATGAGAATTAAACTTTTTCTTTTGTAGAACAGAGCAGCTGATTTACTCCTGTATCTGTGTGAAGAGCCAGTAGCGACTCTGAGCATCCAGCATAGAATATCATGATCAGTTCCTCAGTGGGTGTATCTATGCACCATTGGTTCCTCTACGTGAGCCCAGCTTTGGTTAATCTAACCGTGGTAACCTCATGCACTGTGTGCAGGCGTCTGTGGCTAAGGACCCACTACTTACTACTTGCTACACCCAGAAATGAATTCAATTAACTACCCAACTGGAAAATGAGTGTTTGGGGAAATAAAGCATATAAGGAGGCAAAGGAACAGAGCATTACTGTACATGATGTTGCCCTGCATATTTGTGATGATTTTCTGAAGCAAAGCAGAGGGCAGGGTAAATGTTTTACAAGAGAAGGTATTAAGGGCATACGGTTATATTGTGAAAAGCCAGAGAACAACATAATAGAGTTCACTATGAGAATGAAAATACCTGCACTCTCAACACAACAAATAACACAATAACAGATTAAAACAAAGTGATGAAAGAGTACGTCGAGTCAGTGCCTCTAGGCAGCAATATGTTCGGTTTAATAAGATTGTTGTATCTCATTTGGATATTGTGCATCCAGGAACATTGCCAAACAAAAAGAGAACACTTGGAGTAACACAAATGAATCACCAGATGGGCCACACAACAAGCTTCTTCCTAGATCTGATGTTCTCTGTTATCTACAGGGTAGGAGCAATGCTGCTATCTGTTTCAGCTTATAACGAATTCAGCGTTTATCTATTCAGGTTTATACAGCACACGGGCAAGGCTTAGACTGGAATTTAGTAGAACTTGTTGCTGATTTTCTGTGTTTTCTATTGCAAATTGTATTCTCAATATGTGTATGTTTGAGTTTAATGTTAAACAAAATATACAAAATAACATATTTTGTACCAGTAATAAAACTTCTATTTCAGCTTCACCTTAAAAAATGTTAGAAAGATGAGTTTGGGCTGATGGATAAAAGCTGAGTGACTCTTAATGGTCCAGGTGGAAATGAACAACAAGTCAGAAGAACTCATTGGGCTATGTTGCGTGATTTTTCTTTCAAAACTATGTCCAAACTCGAACTTGGAAGGAGGAAACGCAAAGCTCTACACGACTACACCCAAAGTCACAGCTGGGTGTAGTTTGGTTTGCTCTGTTGTACTTGGACCACACCCAGCTGTGATGAAGCATCGTAAAATGGTGCCACACTGCACAGGTTGTTAAAAAAGCATGTTGTCTCCACTATATAGTTGGCAGACTGGAAGTTGTGATGGATGAGGACCCGATTAATGTAAAATTGTTCTGAATTAAAAAATAATGGCCATAATAACTCATTGGGACATATTACATCATTTGAAAAATTGAGGTTGTGCATGCAGTTGGAGGAGGTCCAGATGATTATGGAGTTAGTTGGAAGTTTTTATGAAAAAAAGGAGAGAAATATTGACAAAGATCTGAGAGCTCTCTTTGATAATTTGCATGCCCTTTAAAGACTTACTTCAGCTCGTCAGTTTCTCTCTGCTGCACCTCAAGCAAGGTGCCAGGCTTCAATATCAGATTGTGAGGTAAAAATAACACCTGTGCAACATCAGTCAAGTTTTATCTCGCGCTGCAGGCAGTTCTTTTTTTATAGGAGGATGAAGCGTGTCAAATGTCAAAATTTTGATCTCCATGTTTGTAATTCATTTGTTTACAATTTGAGAAATCTGAATTATGGAAAGCTCGACCGCTTTTGCTGCTAGCAGCTCCGTGTCTCACTGTAAAGGAGAGGAATATTTTGTTTATATTGTAATTTCTTTTAAATGTCTTTCAGTACCTTTTTAAAGTGTAATACAAATAAAATGTATTGTTTTATTGGAATAATTTCAGATGAATTATCTTTTCATTGTCGAATGAATCGGATGATTATTTTCAAGTCGATAAGATAAGTTCGTAAAATGAAAAATACTCCTTTCCAATTTCCTAAAGTCCAATGTGATCATCTTTTGTCCGGCCAACACTCTGAAACCTCAAGATATTCAGTTTATAAAGACAAAGACAAGCAGTAAATGCTCACATTTAAGATATCTAAACTAAAGAGTGATTTCAATTTTTGCTTAAAAAAAAAAAATAAATGAATAATTTTTCTAGAATCTATTCTACTGATCCTCTTTTACAAACTTGTTCCCACTTCATACAGCTAAACACACAGAACAGCCCCAAAGCTATTCATTATAAGACACACCTTATAGAGACAGTAAACAAGCTCTGTCCTGACAGTCCAAGTGACGTACATTACCACTGCAGGAGACAGTCGGCCACATCAGTGTCTGCAGGTGCTTCCCTCTCCCTTCCTGTGTCATTCAGCAGGTTTTATCTTGTAGAGAAGTGGGAATGAAACAGGAGTGAAGTCGTTAAGAGAAAAGCTGTTGATAGTTACACTAAAAGCCGAGACTGCGACACGATTCCTCCGAGGGTTGTTCGACAGTTGCCACAAGCTGGGGGACAGTTGTAAAAGATGCTCATGGTGAAATGCACTCAGAAATCGAAACGCTTATTCCTTTTTTTGGCCCTCGCAGCCTTGTATCTGTTTTCCTCTCTTAAACCTCACAGTTTTGGAAGGGCAACCAACTGAGGGCTTTTCATTGTAACCTCATGGTACGATAATGCCTCTATTTCATCTGAACACTTCAGAAAATCTGAAAATCTCCCTCCCTCTTTCCTTTCTAGGTCTCCATCCCTTCTTTCTTATCTATCTTATTGCCCTCATGGTTGACCAAAAGAAAATCTGCTACTGCCAGAGGAACCATCCTAGCTTGTCCCAAAGCAATTACAAGCCTGGCTATTTCTTGCCCTCAGCTGAACATATTGCAGACTGATATTGCGTGACTTCCTTCTCCTACCTCTTCTACCCAAAGATAACAGTGAAAGTACACTCATACTGCAGTGAAATTGTCTGGGGAACTTCTCAAAGACTTCACCTCTCAAGTTAAGCCTTTGGAAAGCCTGCCTTTGATTGCAGTTTGAAATTAAGAGTCCTAACTGGCAGTTTGTGTGGACAATAAGAAAAAAGTCAGACCGTGCTTGTAATGGGAAAGTTAATGGGATCGCAGCAGAGACTATAAGAACTTTCAAGCAAACACTATGCTACATAAATGTGCAGGTATTTGTTATATTGTTGTCATGTTTGTATAAGCATCTGAGTCAATCTTAAAGTCAGACATAACATTTATGAAACACTTTTAACACAGCACAAGTCTGACCTGAAGGCTGTAACATAAACATAAAGCCAACAGCAGCACAGGGTTGAATAAACAGACGTACAAGATCACTGTAATAATCATTTAATCATCTTTTATCCACAAAAATAATAAAATCTGTAAATAATACACCACAAAATATGGCGAATTTGAAGTTGTAGAGTATAGTTTTTTTTCTCATTTCGAGACAGTCTACAATCTTTCCTTGTGACTTTCAATTCGCTTCCTGTCATATCTTGACTGTCCGCTATCAAAAGAAGCATAAAATGATGCTGTATTTTGGTGCCAACATCAGTGTGCAAATACGCTCACAATGGCATTGTGAAGATGCCGATAGTAAGCAGGTATGTTTATTAGTGACAGACCGATTTATCGGTTGGCAGATTAATGCCATTTTGAGATAATTCGCATTGGCGTGCGCTCTCGAGGGAGATTAACAAAAAATGTCCCCAGACACATCTGCAGGCGGCCTTCTCGGTGTGGCTGCTGTGGAATGAAGGTTGTTTGTTTCTTGTTTTAACCATTCTGAAGTCCATGTAAACTGTCAAAGATTCTAAATGTTATCCTTTTATTTTTGTTATTGTCATCTATAGGGGTTATTTGCATTGTATTTTTATGAAATTCTCGCTTGGATTAAAAAGAAAAAGCTTGTCATTATTAGGTTTAATTATATATTATAAGTTGCTCAGAGCTGTTAATAAGTTTAACAGGTCATAAGTCTATTTTATCTGTGAAAACATCTGTCGAACAATTGTAGTTATTCAAGTTTTTTGTCAAAAACATTTTACAAATTACATTTGAACACATAATAACTTTATGATTTACCTTCGCCCAATACTCACTATTACTGAGTAGAGCTTGAACACACCATAATACAAATCATTGCAACCTTTGTTTACAGAAGTCGTTCAGGCCCGGCGGACGAGCCAATCGCTCCAATCACTTTGCCGATCGATCCTTGCGTCTGTATACACAAAGCCAGCAATATTTAATTTTCCGTGTCTGAAAATGGTTTATTTCCCGGTTAGAAAGATGTGGAATGTGGTAAAAAATCCTTTGGTACAAACAATGACAGGCACTCTGTCTACCTGGCTGTTCATTACAAACTGCCTATTTCAGGTTCCCAGGTCAGGTGACATCAGCTTTTTTTTCATTTTCTCAGTAACTAACTAAACAAACACAGTTTTTCTTGCTACCAGGTGCTGACTTACTGTTCAGGAAGACAGTTTTTTCCCTGGTGTGGAGGACCGGGTCAACCGCTGTGCCAAGCCTGAGAGTATGAAAATGGAGGTGACAGGATGTTGATGAGGAGGCCCCAAGCGTTACCTCCAACCGCTGTGCCCCGGAGTGCTCCACTCTGCCAGCCGGTAATGAAACCTGTGAGGCCCTCTCTGCGGCTCACCTGTCACCCAGTCTTTCTTTACCAACCCTATTTTCACCCAGGAGAGAAACGGAGTGTTCAGTATTCAGTGTTAACCATCAGATGAGGTGTTTGTTTGCAGACAAACAACAACACATTTCGTATGCTACCGCAGTCGGTCTTACTGGTTGTATGAAGCACATGAATTTGAAATACCAGTAGGGAAATATGGAGCCAGCCAAGAGTACAACACAGTTGAGTGAGTGAGAGGTGAAGTGAGAAAAAGAAGGAATACAGCTGAAAAGTAAGCACAAACGGGCAAATATTGGAAGAAGCTGCAGGTGTGAGTTGATAGTGGTAGATGAGGTGTGTGTGTGTGTGTGTGTGCGCGCTCTTCCATGTCACCCCTCTGAGCTCTTGTGACCATCAGACTGGATCTCTCTCTCCCTCCTCAATCCCTCAAACCCACTGATGGAGAACACAACCCCGATATGTAAGCTGAGGATTTTCAACCTCACTCCATATTTCTTCCTCCATACTCTCTCTCTTTCTCATTCCACTTTTTGGTGAGCCATAAAACTTTAAATAATGCGCATAGAGTAGCAAAGGAGGAGGAGTTATTTTGGGTGCCTGAGGTTCTTGAACTAAAAGTCATGTTCATTACCTCGTATAGATAATGTTAGGTGACTGGAAGTTGGAGCTCATCCAAGGCTTGGATGGACATGAAACTCATCTGGTTCAATCATCAGTATAAAAAGATGAGCAAATGTATTAGAAAAAATCTGGTTCTTTGGTTAAAGAGTCAAAGGTACAAGCATGTATAAATAGGAATATAAGGAACAAGGTCAGGTATTCAAACAAGTCCTCCAAACTAAAAAAAATATGTATTGTACTGAAGGTTTGGCTTTATGGAAACCTTAGAAGCTTAAGTTACATTTTTAAATGTATTTATTTAACAACTTTGGTGGGATGTTTTCTTCACAATTGCGATAATGAAGCATTCTGAATTTGCTAGAGCTCTTGTTTGCTGCTTAGATTTTAAAAATGCTCATGGGTACGGTAAGTCAAAGTGAAATAAAACGTGCATTAAATATATCTTTTAATTCTTTCTCTCTGTGTTAATTGTTCAGTTATCTCTTGTTAAATGTGACTTGTGGTAGTTAGCAGAGGGATATCATAGCAGAAAGTGCGTGGGAGAAGTATTCTTCTCTCCTACTCCCTGTGTCCGTTTAACCTCATCTTGTGACCTCATTAGAATAAATGGAGTTGATACAAGAGGATCGAAATCACACTGACTAGGCCAGATAACCTCTGTTTTTTTCCACATTTCCCTCTTTCGTTCTTTTGTATTTCAACCCCAGCCTCATATTTGCTGTATTGATATCAAAGCCTGCTTGAAGCCACATTACTTTACCAGCATGGTTGCTGCTGGCAGCACTTTCACCCACCGAGAAGCGATTGATGGACTGTGCACAACTTTTGGCTCAGGTGGAATTATTTGCCTTTCCATAAAGCATTTTGTCTTGACAAAGTGAAATGGAATATAAATTAACAAAAACTCTGAGATGGAAAATATGACCGGGAGGTGATTTAGTTCTGTCAGTCCAGCTCACCGTCTTGATTTACCAAAGCACTATATCTGTACTCGATCAACTCGGCTAATTGAAACGTATTTTAATTAAAACACTATCCATCAATCAAAGGAAATCCACCTCACAATAAAATTTATGAAATACCATAGTGGTATATTACTGTCTTTCACGGAGGTTGTGTGTCGTAAAAAAACACAACACTGTTCTAATTCCTGAAATATTTTAACAAAACTAAAATTGAGGACTCAGCGATGCAAAGGGGTTGTGTACTTAATCAACAGCAAACGCAGACACATCTTTAGAAGTGACATGGACCCCAGCTCAAGACTGCAGTGTCTCCTCATGGCAATATGGGGCTCTAAAACGGAAAGCAATACATGCATTGGGAGCCGGGCCAGGCAGCGAGCTCAGTGGAAGCAAAGGTCGTTGTCTTTCGATAAATCAGTGGAGGCAGGAGCGGGGATTATTGTATAGGCTGGCGGCCGTAGAGGAGCTGTTACTTATCCCCCCCTGTCAGTGTATTGGGTCCAGTCATTGTGCTCAGACCAGCAGTGGGTCACGTAGAGTGCCAATGAGAGCCCAGAAACATACAATGGAACACCGTCTAGCACATGTACAAAATGCACGCCTGTGTACAAGGACAAATAGGATACGTATGTCTATTAACCCTGTGGATATTTGCAATAGTCAATGTGTGTGTGTGTGTGTGTGTGTGTGTGTGTGTGTGTGTGTGTGTGTGAGAGTGTGAGTCACTTCAGCTTGCTGCAGTTCCTCCTGACCTTATAAGGCCGTAGCTAATCTGCAGTCAGCCTGTAGTGTCATTACTCCTGTCATTTGTCACTCTCCCAGCAGCTCATACATTCACATAGTCATCAATGACTGTCTAACAATAGCGGTAAGTGATTTGCAATCATAATGCAATCATGAGGCTGTATTGGTGTGATTAAAATGTAATATTCCACTGCAGGACAAGGCTGTAAGTGGTTGTTTTAAACAATGTTGACAGCAGTAAAGCCCAGAGAGGACATTGCTGCACATCTGACTGGATAGAAGAAAAGAAGTTACAAGAGAGAGTAAATTAATGAGGGGACATGTTTAGTGTCGAGGGGTTTTAACCTACAAGAGGGGCAGTTGTTGTTCAATATTTTGGCTCCCCATGCTCCCGCCCACTCTGTAAAACTCCTTCGTGAGGAACAGCACCATGAGGCTGTGAAGTCAAGGTCATTCCTGCTACATCAGAGTGATTCAGGACCAATAAAACCAAACACTCGAGTGCCCCAGTACTGAGCTGAGAGGCAGAACATGATTTGTTTTCCACTTGCCGATTTTCAAGACCATTCAAAGCCCACTGGACACCACCAACAATATACCTATTATAAGTTACAGCAATCGAACAGCACTGTGCTGATATGCAGCACATGCACCGACAATCATCCTGTCAGTTTTCTCCTTTAGTGTGTTATTACGGATTGATTTACCTATCGGCCATCAGTTCAATATTACCTTTGATCTGCACAGACACAGCACTAAAGATTGTTACCATTTCTATTATAGTAGTTGTTTCTCAAATGTGAGAATTTGCTGCTTCGTTATTGGAAATTGAATATTTTTTGTTTCAGACTGTTTATTAGACAAAAGACACAATTGGAAGAAATTACCTTGGACTTTGAGATTTTGTGATGGGTATTTTCAATCTATTTGACATTTAAAACAAAACCAATGAATGGATAATGGATCGTAGTCATTTTGGGTTGTTTTTTTTACAGAAAATTAGCTCTTTGTACTTTCTTTTACTCTACAGGATTTATTTTATGGATTAAATTGGTGGTTTCCATACAAAGACTTTGAAGAGCTGGTTTATTTTGGCTCATGACAAACCTTAATGTAAAATTCACAGGATACAGTATATGTAAAACATACTTCGGGTCTCTGTAGATTATAATTTAGGGTTCTGGGTGCTGCAGAACCACAGGCTCACTAACTCATTTTGAAACTTTCAGTGCCACTCCGAAATAAAACTAAATTAAAAGGGTTGGGTTGGTGAAAATCCGAATTCTGAGACATAAATCTTTACTTTCAGTGGTATCGACACACAAGTGTCTTGTATAACAGTCAAGTCTGGTCTACTGCAGAAACAATCTTCTACAGAGAGCCAAAGTCTGCTACAGACAACAACAGTCTTCCATGTACAACTAAAATCTGCTTTAGACAGTGCCATGGATAAAAGAATCGTCCCAAGCAACCTTCAACCCTCTGCTAAAGAGAAGATCCACAGCATAAAAACATTGAATGCCATAAGTAGGTGGACCAGGTGGAGGAGCAGATCCACCAGAGGGACACTACAATTTTGAATCACAGCAAGGAAAAGGAGGGTCTCTCTCAGAAGTTCATAAAGACCACCAACCTGCTGCTAGAAAAGTCCTCCAGAGCGACAGAGCTTGGCAGACAAAATGTGACATACTGGAGGATTTGCAAAAGACCTGGCCGAGAAACACCAGAGCTGGAGGACGAAAGTAAAACAGATGAAGGACGAGAGGAAGGAACAGGAGGAGAAGTTTACAAAGGACCTAGCCCAGAGTCAACAGAGCTGGGAGACGCTGCAGATTGAATACCAGCAGAAGGTGAACCAGGTGGAGGAGCAGATCCACCGAGGGACACTGATATTGTGAAGTTCATCAAGTAGAAGGTGGATATCTTAAATGCTCAAAACGGCCACAAACTAGCCGAGCAGCAAGGAGCTGTTCTTGGAAAGGAAAAGTACAAAGCTCTGAAGGAGAATTCCAGAAAGGACCTGTTCACGAAAGAACAGATCTGGAAGACCAGAGTAAAATCTTGGCAGGCAAACAAAACTGTGAAAGAGAAGCTCAAGAAGGAGTTTGCTAAGAAAGAACACTGGGAGATAGAAGTAAAACGGATGGTGGACGAGAACAATGAGCTGGGGGAGCTTTGTCTAAAAATGAAGAGGATAGGCTTCTGATTTAGCAAGACGACGTACAGAAGAGACAGACGGGTGCAGAAAATGACAAGCAAAGTGTATTAGGAGATGGAAAAAGTAAGAGGAAGGAGAAAACTGAGATGAAAAAGAAAGAGGAGAATGCTAAAATTAAAAAAAAAGCAAAGAAGGAGAAGGCTGAAAAGAATGGGTCACATTCGTCACATGGTATTGACAAGGCATGACAGAAATCCTCCCTTGGAATCTTGTGTTCCCAGTTTGACACCCAAATGGTCTAATTTTGATTTCTTTGATGTTCATGGCTATGAACAATCTGGAAGATGACTACATACCTCTTGACGAGTTCATTGCTGAACAGGAGAAAGTGGAGGCCCTGAAACGTAAAGTCTCAGAGTTGGACTCGTTGATGTTTTGCTTTTTATTATCCATTATTTGAATTCACTGTACTTTTGCGTAATTTCAAACACAAATCTAATGTGCACTTTCGTCAAACATTTATATGATCCTTCGTACAGCTGGATGTCGCTTTTACCTCGGAGTAAAGGGAGGAGAAGAAGGTTTTTGTTCTGTGCAGGTTGGACAACAGTAGCTCCCTTTTTCACCTCCTTACCCTTCCTCCTCAATCTACCTCACCCCTTCCACTCTCCCCCCCCCCCCCTTTATTCCTCCCCCCTTATTCTCCCCCCCCCCCCCCTCATTGTGAGTTGACAAGTTGATCTATCTGGTCAGTAACATCCTTCTCTACTTTTTTTGTTGTCTCACTTTGAGCTGAGCTGATGAAACTCAGTATCAACAAACGCATCTACCGGCATATAAAAACTCACTTATAAAATACTTTTTAAATGCACAGTGTCTCTCTGAAAAACTGCAAGTAGTTAGGGCGGTAATTCTTACTGTAGTGGAGGGTGATAGATTAACAGACATATGGGCTCCGGACGAGATTCAAATCAATGACCAGTGCAGGTAATACTGAAATAACTTCACCTCCCCAAGAGATATACATCATGTCTGAATGGGCTCAAGTCTGAATACAAATTTCCAGACTTCCGGGCAATTTTTTACAGTAATAATAAAAGATGGTACAACTTTATTTATATAGCACTTTTCTTAAAAATGTTACAAAGTGCTTTGGAAAATAAAATAAAACGCAGGCAAGGCAGACAAAATGGTAATAAGGCCAAAGTAGATGAGCACAAAATAAGTTGAGACAGTAAAATGAATTCAATCAGTTTAATATAAATAAAAATACTATTAAAAAAAGCTTATGCAGGCGATACAATGGTCATCTGCCTCATCTGGGACGGTGATGAGTCTGCATACGACTGTGGAGATGACAGTGGACTTCAGGAGGAGTCCCCATACACTGCCCCCCATCACCATTCTGAACAACACTGCTGTAAAAGCCTTCAAATCTGTGGAATCCACCATCTCCCAGGACCTCATAGGCACAATCAGGATAAAGGGTAAGCAGAAGATGTACTACCTGTGCCAACTCGAGAAGTTCAAGCTGCATAGAGAGCTGGTGATACAATTCTCCACCACAATAATCCAGTCTGCTCTCTGCAGGTCCATCACTGTGTGGTTTGGATCAGCCACCAAACAGGATAGGAACAAACTACAACGGACAGTCTGGACTGCAGAGAAAATCATTGTTGCCACCTTGCCCTCCATCCAGGACTTAGACTCCACCAAAGTCAGGAAACTTGCAGGAAACATCACTGCAGACCCTTCACACAACCTGTTTCAGCTTCTCCCCTATGTGAGGCACTACAGAACACTGGACGCCAAAACAACCAGACAGAAGAACAGCTTCTTCTTACTACTTTTATTTCTTAATGTTGGTCATTGGTGCTCTTTATATATATTTCAATAATATTTATATTTCCACCTATTTTCTACTACCCCTTTATATAACAGTCCATGTATTCTGCACGCATACTCGGCAAATAAGGCTGATTCTGGTATCAAACATTTCCAAGAGCTTTCACAAATAGAAAAGTTTTAAAATTAAAATTGAAACAAGCTAGAGACTTGGTGCGTCTGAGTTCAGTCAGAGAGTTCCATAGTGTTGGGGCTCTAATAGCGAAAGCCTGATCATCCTTTGTCAAAAACCGTGACATGGAAGTAACCAGCAGGGATCCGTGGATCTTAATGGTCGAGAGGGCACATACAAAGTCAATAAATCAGAAATGAATTTAGCAGAGAGCCAGTTTAAGGCCTTAAAAGTGAGCAATACAATTTGAAAACTATACAATTTGAAAACTATACAATTTGAAAACTAACGGGGAGCCAGTGTAGAGAGGCAAGCACAGGGGTGTTGGGATCATGCCTCTTTGTCCCGGTAATGAGTCGAGCAGCTGCGTTTTGTACCAACTAGGAATGGAGGGAGCCCTGGCAAATAAAATGCGTTATAATCAACATAACAATATAACAATAATAAAGCCAGGAAGCAAGTTGTGGGATTTGCTAGGCTGCAAGGATCTGTGGGTTTTAACAGCATATATAACTGAATGTCGTCAGCATAAAAATTGTAGAGCTCGTCATGCTTTTGAATAACCTGGCCAAGAGGCAGCATGTATAAAACAGAAGGGGGCCAGAACAGAGCCTTCAGGGACACAATGGCTCAACTGAGCTGTCGAGGAGGTAGAGCTACCCAGAGTGACAGAAAACATTGTGTTGGAGAGGTATAATCAAAATAAGCTTAGAGCAGAGCTGTTGATGCAGACCCAAGTCTTCAAGCGACGTAAGAAGATACTATGATAGACTGTGTCAAAGGGGCACTTAAATCTAAAAGAGCTAAAGAGCATGTTCCCACCTGCTACACCTCATCTTTACATCTCTGCACCAGCCGTGGAAAACCAACCTCACACACACAGAAAACACACCAACCACAGCAGACTAATTTAATTAACAACCAAAGTGACTGTAGTCTGGTTCCCAAATCTTGCAGAAAATGGACAGCAGTGTTCACTCCAGATAATTTAGCTTCATTTTCAAAACCAATGAAACAGAAGTTTGGATCAAATACTGGCAGTGGACTGTGTTGAACTGCCCGAACAACACTGACTCGTCTCACGTTTTGTCATTTTCGTGTTTTAATTTGTTTCATGTTTTCAAAAGAAATTAAAAATACCGGAGGAAATGGTGCATTTGTTGGGGACTTTTTTTCAGTGGAGGATTAATCCACATTTGGTCCTGAGGCAGCAGGATGGCGTATGTAAGATTAAGTCAAAATAAATTACAGTATGTGCGTTTTGTTTTTGTTTTTTCCCCAGTTTATTTGGTAGAGACAGTGCACATCAATAAAACATTCCTGTAAATGTGCAAAGCATTCAGATTCAGATGTCCAAAGCCGAGGACCAGGCGCACCTGGAGCAGCCTCTCCGGTTAGTGACACAGGGTTGCACAACAAAATGTAGTTGTAACCCATTCGCTACAAGTGAAAACATGACAAACAAAAAGACAATTGCGTTCCTGTGCATTTTTTTTATTTGCATCTGGAGGAATGTAAACAGCAGAAACAAAACAATTCTCCGGCCGATATCTTAACAAAAAAAATGAAACATTGGAGAAACACTGTCCATTAACTTTGGCTATGTTTGGGTACCAATGTAAACGGACTATGCCTCCTCTCGTCCCACTAGAGTCCTGCGCTCTGTCCTGCCTCTCAAGTGCAGCTTTATCCGGGAGGCCACAATGGAGCCAGGTCTCTGTTAAGATGTGGGCACAACAGTCACCGACCTCCCGTTGCTTGGTTAGCCTGAGTTTTCCTGCGACTGGACATTAGCCAGGAGCAGACCGGGTGATGGAATAGCCGATGGTCTGAGTTGGGTTAGCTTAGCTTCCATCTCAGCTCTCCTGCCTCTCGACTCCACTTTCAGTGGCGCTTGGTCCCGCATGTCTGGTTGTGTGGTCGGCCGTGGGCAAATATGTCACGGTCTTGCTTCCCTCTTCGAGTGTATTCTGTCACGTGCCATAAGTGCTCCAGCAAGAAACACGAAAAGACAACAAATTAAAACAAAGAATGTGGAAAAATTCATTGGAGCTCCCATTATTTGGGAAATTTATACGGAAGCAATCCTGTTTATATCGCAATCTACAGGTAAAAAAAAGGTCACTTTTTTTAATTAAGATGCAGCAAGTGGTGAAAAGAATTTCAAAAACCGGGACAGGGTGACTTCTGCTGTGTTCAATGACAAACTCTTTTCTTTTCCAACTGACGCATGAATGTTCCTCCTTAAGCTTTCTCAGGGGAGGCGGGATTGAAGTGAGATCTGTGCCTGCTTTACCTCTCCTGTTGAAGGCAGTTTGAGATTGCAGGCTTCGTGATTTGCGACTCGTTCTCCTCCCACACAAGACACCGACGCTTCACCTTGACTTTTAAAGGGGACACGTCAGTGACAGCAGACAGTCCTCAGGCCTCGGCTGCAGTGAGGAGGGAGATCAATGACGAGACTAATGATGCTGTGCATTAACTGACTCTTAAAATGGATGGAAGAGGGAGACGGTAAAAGGTGACAATAAAGGCGTCGCAGAACATCTGGTGCTAGCCGGTCGAAATGATATGGTTCAAGTCCGGGGGAGGCAAAAAATAAATGTGTTCTGAGTTTGTCACACCCAGCCAAAAACCAAGCAGTATTCTCCGCTGTGAAATGCTCATATTTGCAGTCACAGTATATATGTTGACCATCTCTCAGCTGCGTGCTTCTCTCAGCCGCATGCTTCTTTCGCAGAATGTTGACATGCTACAAGGGCAGAGCATGCGCACCAGAGACTTCCGCCATGCTAACATCTGGTTTAGCCCTATGCTAACTCGAGTGGGGTTAAAATAATTCAATCGTGCAGCTCTTCTAGACTTTCCAAATGTGATTGGCCCGAATTGATCAAATTCTGATAGTTAAATGAGTTGTGGCGTTCAAAACAATGTATCCATTGTTTAACAGAAGCAATGGAGTAGGCTATGGTAGAAACTATGACGTAAGCACAAGTTTTTTTTAGTTTTCTTTCCCATTTTAATTCTTATTAATTTTTTCAGCATTTACAAGTACAATCAAACAGTGTATGAATGCGAGACGCTCTCATGCGTACCCTTAATAACAGGCACACAGACACGGACGGCTGGTAAAAACGTTATGAATTTTTAGACGATGCACCGGCCCACAGATGCAGCGCCCCCCAGAATTTGACCCGGTATGCCAGGTGGCCAATACACCACTGCTAGCTAGCAAACTGTAGTCTGTGGGAAGAAAGTGTTTTTATACGGTAACAGGGGAGGGGTTATGCGAAGGATGATCTTCCACCCAAAAAATCCTGAAAAACAACAATGGTTGAATACCTTCTAACTCAATTCAGTACTAAATAGTTAAGAATGTAAAGCTAATTTATAGCAAAGCAACACAGAACTGCAGCTGTCTTATTGAAGTCAGTCCCATACTGAGGAATTGATGATGTTACTCCATTCAAGCAGGAATGCAATGAGGAGGCGAGGTCTGACACACTTACGTACAGACATGCAGACAATTACACACACGCACGCACACACGCACACACACACACGCGCATAGACAGACACATATTCACTGACAGACAGACAGACAGGCAGGCAGGTGAGATCAAAGCCAGAGCAGCTGGTGGTCTACCTCCTCTGGTGAGTCAGATGGCACGACATTAATTAAGCAGAAACCACAGTGGACTCAGCCCACTTGAGATTAACCGTCTCCCTGCCACCCTTAAATTCTTCTGTGAAAAAACTCTGAGGATCTCACACACACGCGCACACACACACACCCTTTCACCCAGGATATAAATGAACTTGTGGCATCAAAGAGGACCAAAAGACATTAAGTGTTTTATCCAGTTGTAAAGCGCATAAGCGACTTGCAATTCAGCAGGCATAACCGGAAATAAAGCTTGAAAATTTAAACAGCCTTTGCACAAATGAATTAACTGATAACCGAATAAATGTATTAAATAATTTTGTTAATGACATGCCTCAGTTTAAGCGTGAGATATTAAATAGGCTTGAATGCAATCCAAGCCTCAAAGTAATGATTATTTTGGATTCCCAGGGAACATTTTAATATCAATCTTTGAAATTACATGCACTTAAAATTTTATAGTGAACCCCCACACTGTGTTTGATCGGCTGTTTCCAGCAAATGAGGTGGGAGCGGTAGTCTTGTTCCATTTTGTTTGATAAATTTAATCACAGTTACAATCGGAAAAAACGTCACTGAATGTCACTGGTTCAAACATACAAGAAATTTTACCTTTGAGTAACATTTGAGGCTTCAGTGTTCATAAAGTGTGAAATCAATCTTTGTTTAGGAGACTATTTTTTTTGTCTGGGTCATGACCTTTGAATCCGCTCACTTCTCCAAGTTGACTGGAGTGTATCAAGTGAACAATTTTGTCTATCAGGCAGTATTTGTTTTTTACTTAGACATTTAAGCTTTCTCTGATATGAAGTGCAATTTGGGCAAAGAAATAAAGAAAATCAATGGTAACATTAGGAATGATTGATGCACTTTACAGTTGCTGCCATTGTTTTGTATTTGTATGAGATCATTTTGAATGCATATTAGTGAATTTCAGAAGTAGACACTTACACTGATTTGTCCTGTTTGTCTCTGCTCGGTACAGAACAAAGTCATAGCCTTTCTCAAAAACTGCCAGTTTGACACAGGCCTGTTATTTCCAATAGTGCAAACCACAGCAATTGTGCTAACAGAGCTAACAGTGTTAACATGGAGGGGTAGGGCGTGGGCGCGACACTTCAGCGAAACTTGCATGTACTAAAAAGCATGCGCGGCCGACCTGGCTACATAAAGAAAAGCACAGAGAAGCTTGATATCAACACATACAGAGGGCGACAACTTCATTCTCTGCTCAGGTAGACATTACTTCACTATATCTTTACGTAGTAAATAGTTGTTTGCTGCTATATCAACGAGTTACATTGTGGTGTTGTCCATAGCGTCCTTGTTAGCTTCTCTTTATATTATTTGCACATAAACTATTGCTCCCTGTGTTTGGTTTGAAACCACCGTTAGACACTAAGTTTACAATGGAACTGTGTGAGGAAGGAGCACACGGGACACCTAAACCGAGCTCCGATCGACCAACAAATAATGTAATTTATAGTGTGCTCCTCAATCATGCTTGCGTCTGCTCGTAACTTTAGTATCCTGAACACCTTTACCTTCTTAATTGCCTGCTGCTCTATCTCTGTTCGGTGAAAGTCTCTCCAACTAAATTTGCCAACCAAAGGATGCTACTTTTAGAAAATTTCAAAGAAATTATTTGAATCAATTACGAATTAATTTGAAGCCAACTGACAGAATTGTCTCTCAAATCATTATGAATTCATATTTAACGCTCGGACACAGCTGGTGCAGATGATCTGTTGCAAAATTCTTAAAGCTATTGTGAATGAAATTGTGGAGCCTCTTGTTTACGCTCTGAATGTCTCTCTACTTTGTGGGGTTGTGCCTAAAATGACAAAGATTGCTAGAGTTGGACCAGTCCTAAAGTCTGTTGATAATGCACAATTACATATCAATATTGCCTTCTCTCTCCAAAGTATTGGAGAGGATTGTATAAGTGATTACTTGCATAAATCAAATATTCTTGTCCCATCAGTGTGGCTTTAGAAAAAACGAGCACCACTTGTATGGCAATTCTTCGTCTCATTGAAAAAAATCAATGATGCTATTAATAAAGGCGACTGCTGCATTGGAATTTTCCTTTATTCATCAAACTCATTTAACACTGTTGATTTGAATTTCTTCTAAGCAAATTTCAACATGATGGTGTCAGATGCACAGCGCTCAGTTGGTTCAGAAGCTATATGTATGGGAGAGAGCAATATGTACAGTATATGTAAAGGGTCACGAAGTTAAACCATTAAATGTGGGCACCCTCAGGGATCCATTTTAGGGGTGCTCATCTTCATGATTTTGTGAATTCCTCTACAAGAATAATTTGCTGATGATACAAATTTGGTTTTATCTCAGACAAATTTAAATAATCTGAAAAATAATCTAAAAGAGAAACTGATTAAGGTGAATACATGGCTAAAATGCAACACATTTTCCTCAAATATAAGCAAGACAAACTGAATTGTTTTTTGCTCAAGAAAAATCTAAATCAAGTTGAGCATATTTGTTTTAAAGTAAATGGTCTTTGAGTCCAAGTTCCTGGGGCTACAAATTGATACATTTTTAAATAATAAGGGTCATAATGATGAACTGAAGAAAAGATTTATAAGGTCGTAAAGCATTTCCCTACATTCCGCCATATTAGTTGGTGGACTGAAACAAAGAATGTTATTAAGAGTTTATTAAAGGAAATACATATACTCTACATAGCAACATGATACTTGAAAAGATAAACGTTTGAAGTATCTCCTCTTAAAGCTGGGTCGTTTTTGTCGAGTCGCTGCTATATTTAGCATCCAGTGACCTCATCTTACCGCTGGCTTATGTCTTGTCTGTGCATGCTGCAATCTATCAGCTACCCTTCCCTGCTGGAGGAGCGCACTGCAGTGAGCCCCCTGCCTGCCCGGGAGCTCCTGCCATGGATTCCCAACAGACCGAGCGGGTCGACTCCCCCTCAGTTACCTACAAGAGCTTGTCTCCTCGTGTCAGCTCAGAGCTGTACAGCCCAGCTTGAAGGCTTCACCCCTGGATTCACAATAAGAGGGAGGCTGTGTGTGGGTGCACGTCTATCAGGGTGGTGTAGAGGCGCCTGTCAGGCAGTAAACAAAACATCATGTGGTGCTGTGTCTGGACGCTGTCAGTGGTGAGTTGATGTGAAAGCAAAGGCCCTGACACAACTGAGCTGTTGTTGTCCCTGAAAACTATATGATAGATTTTGTCATATTTGAATACTGAAAACATTTATTACGATGAGTTATTATGCATGTTGTCTCTCAGAGACGGGAATATACCATCAATAAAAATATGGTAATTCAGTATTTGAATAATAAATTCACAAACAGCTTAACAAAACTTCTCTTGCTTCCTGAATAACTTGTGAAAATATGTTTCATTTATCCGACCGTATAACCGTATGACATTTGCCCAGACATCCTCTTTGAATCACATCAAGACTGATTTGAGCTGTCTAGAGCTCTCTGATTGCCAGCACTTCATAAAGCACTTCAAAAATAATGGCAGCTCCTTCAATGAAACATGGGAAAGAAAGAAGAACACACCAGTAGAGAACCAGCAGCAAATTAACTTTCAAAACGAACAGTAATTAGTTCTGCTGAACTAGACTCCCCGTGGCCTCGGCGGGCCCAGCCGCACACATCGATTCTGTCAGAAGATGTGGCGAGAGCTCCCACAGGCTGTGTGGCTCTGAACGCTGCTGTACTTGTCATTGCCATCACATCACAAGTGTCCACTCATTCCCCAACCAATTAGAAGCCACCGTAGGCCCACACAGTGATGTTGCAGAACCTGCGGCTGGAGTAGATGGAGGAGAAAATATTGGAAAGGAGGACACATTAAGTTTACCGACACTCTTTTTAAGATGTCTAAGCTGCAATAAGGATTTTGCTGGATGTTCCAATCCCTCTTTACCAAACACAAACATTTATCTCAATGAAGTAAACTATACCAAAAGCTTAGCATATAAGGAGGAGATTTGGGTTGTGGAGGGAGCTTCAGTAGCAAACACTATACAAAGGTATCAGTAGAGTCAGTCAGAAGTGTCGGGTTATAAAGATTGAAGTGTACCTGCATGAATGTGATCGCATGTTATGAGCAAGTGATTGTGAAGCATGAATGAAGCAGCTGAACCAGCTAAGGCAGGCACGGCTTCAGTGCTTAAACTTGAGTTCTCCATTCAGTAATCGCATAAACCTATATACGAGTGTAATTAACAATTATTTTCATTATCAGTTAACCTACAGATTATTTGATTAATCGTGTGGTCTAAAAATGTCAGAAAACAGTGAAGAATATCCATCCTGATGTCATCACAGAGCTCAAGGGAAAATCTTCGAAACCTAAAAATATTTACTTTATTATTGCACAAGACAACACAATTCTCAATTTGCTTCTCTTTCTGGAACCACAGAATATTGAATCTTAAAAAATGAATCTTAAAAATAATCAAAAAAGGTCATTGTTTCAGAAATGTTATAGTTTTTACATAATTATCTAGAGTTTATAAGCAATTACTGGTTTGGAAACTCCTTTAACTAATTCCTAGAATCTTGATTACTATAAAAAACTGAAAAATACAAGTAAATATTCATTTTTTACCTTTATTCCCCACATTTGTTGAATTGTATGCCCGCCTGTAATTGACAACCACACAGAGACAAGTTGACCTGCTGTGCACTAAAAATGGTTACTTAGGTAATAGAAAGTTATGCTACCAGTGTACTGAAAGTGAACCAATTTAACTTTTTGCTTTGCTTAGCACCAAATCACATAGTAGTGATAGCCCTTTACATAAAGTGCCCAACAGTTACATATAACTTCCTTTCTATGAAATTATTTGGAAACTATGGGACGGCATCAACTCATGAAACAACTCAAAGGGCAAAACAATCAATCAGACACAGCACGAGTATCCAAAATAATCCAGTGTTACATTCTGTGCACAAATAAAGAAGTGTAAACATAAGCCAGATCTAGTGGGCAAACTCTCTCGCATGGCGTGACCTTTCATGTGAAGACGCAGTCATTCACATTCCAGTGCTAAATGTCACCAAATGTCACATCAAGGCCTTTGTATTCCAGATGTAAAATACGATTCGAAACAACAAAGATCTGATACATCGTCATCGCGTGTTTCTGTTGCAATCTGCCTCTCTGCTGCAGACAACATTAAGAGCGAAAAACTGTCTCGTTCCTTAAAACTAAAACTGCGGATTACCCAATTAGAGCACTGCGATGCTGAGAGCTGTGGGGAGATGTTGAAGAAATCAATAGCGAGTTAATTTCATGCAGGGCACAGAGCATGGAGCCAAGCTTGGTGATTATGTTTGAGAACATAGGGGTAAATAAGAGCGTTTACCAGTGTATTTATACATCTCAAAAAGCAAATTCCTGGCATGGAACACAGTGGCATTATACACTCTTAATTGAAAGACTTGACAAATGGGCTGTCCGCATTCACAAGCGTTGCATTGATTCAGAGGGAACGGGAAGAAGACTGAAGCTTTACTGCAAAACAGCATTTTATTCTGAAGAAAAGAAGTCTTAAGTTGAGAGTGAAAGTCTTGCGGCCTATTCGCAGTCGAGTCGGGTTTGCTGTTCAGTTTCTCGATGAGTCTGAGCCTCAGATGTTTTCACACTCCACGACCAGCCAAGAATCTCAAGTGGTCATGAAACACATTTTGATTGACAGTGTTTTGTCGCTCCATCATGTTGCATTTAAACCTGAAAACAAGGAGGAGAAACACAGGGTTAGGGTTGCTGGAAAGAACCTGAGCGCTGAAATGTAGGACAAAAGCATTTTGAGACGAGTGGAAACCAAGGCTGAAAAAAAGGTAGAAGGCCGTTTGTTCTTTGTCCACAACTACTTTCATAGCATTGCATTTCAATGTCATGAAACTTCAATGTTAATTCATGTAATTAGCACAGTACAGCTTGCCTCTATTAGTTAAAGCAGTTGATTAATGAAAAGTAATTGCCTTGTTTCATGTTCTAGCAGCAAAAAAATGGAGCTTAAGTAACAGACACGTAGTGTAAAGCAACTTTAAAACTAAATCCTTATTCTAAATGCATCCACTTACGCAAGTCATCAGGCACGCTTTACCCGCGGCATTAAAAGATGTGTGAAAATCAAGTTTAATATCCAAGTTTTTCAGAGAAACTAACACAGCTCCGTCGAGACTAAATATGTGGCGTCTTTTCCGCCAGAACATAGATTTCCACATCCTTCATCCATCAAGGCACAAGAAGTTTCAAACTTCAAAAGCGTTCCCTGCTTGAAAGAGCTGAGAAGTTTTACAGCATTACACGGATCCGTTGTGAATCACATGATCAGCCTTCTACCGTCTGAAAAATCAATTCAAAACTTAGGGGCTTTCCATCAAAATCAGACTCCGAGAAATTAATCGAAATGCATTTAAAACAAGCAGTCTAGACTACTGTTAAAGTCTGTTCATCGGCCTCCCAACGACTACAGTTAATTCAAAACCCTGCTGCACTTGTTCTACTTGAACTAAAAAGTACGAGCATGTTACACCTGTTCTTAGATCCCATTGATTCTCTATTGTATACAAAACCCGAAATAGCCTTGCTCCTCAGTATATTAAAGACGTGTTAATAAGCTACAAACCAGCAAAAACCCTCATGTCTACAGGCAGAGGTCTTTAATCATCCTTTCTAACTCTGAGGCAGAAGAGGCTGCCTTCTGTATTTATGCCACAAGTTAAAGACGTTCTTCCTGAGGACCTGAGAGACGCTGAACACTTCTAAAAGCAGGTTAAAGACATTTCTCTTCAAAACAGTCATGCCTTAATTCACAGCTTCAGTTGTTGCTTTCACTATGTTTTGCAGTTGGAAGTCTAAGAAAGTCATCTAAATGTATTAATGGTGTTCATTCCCTCCCTGGTTCTGTCCTCCTGCTGCATCTAGTGTGCGTGTGTGTGTGTGTGTGCATTCAGAAATGAAAATGAAAATCGCATCCAGCTGTAATTACGAAAAATGGCAATGTGTTAATCCTGAAGTGAGGGGTCATTACAGCATTGAGTTTGTGAGACACAGCGAGAGATGTGAGAGTGAGCAAAAAGGGCCGAGAGAGATGGAGGTAAATGTGCATCCATTATATGAAACCTGTGGCGTATTAGCTGCTGTGGCTTAGTTGCAGGCCATTATGTTTTCAGCCACTTGGAAAATATGGAGCCAAATACTGTCCGACCAGAGTGAAACTGCAGTTGATGCTGCAGAAAAACATACAGAGAAACGGAGAAGATGTTATATTTCCAGTGCAGGTGATGTCAGATCACCTAAAAGGGATGAGAGACTTGTAGGTTTGGTGATGAAATGAGTAGCTGTTTCAACACGGTTGTCTGTCTTTAGGTGAATATCGTACCGGTGCTTCCTGAATTTAGACCATAAAGCCTCTGGACTTTTGGTTTATTCAAGTTTGAATTTAATCTTGTCTTCTGAGTTGGCCCTCACCGAGGGTCCAGAGACCTGAACTGTAAATATAACTGAGCATTCTCAGGCCCTCCCACTTCCATTGCTACGCCTGTCGAGCTCTCCGTTTGAAAGTTTTAGTCATTCATGAAATATTGTGTCTATGATGCCAGAGTCGGACAAAATCAGGCTTCACACTTGTCGTGACTATTGATTTTGCTGAATTGTTAATTGATCAGCTGTAGCTAGCTCATGAAACGAATATTAGCGCCATGAGTTGGTTGAAAACACTGTTTGTGTCTGACTTTTTGATGTTCACAACTCACTCTTTTTAAACCAGGAGCCTGTAAAAGCAGTCTTACATCTATACGTGATGGCCAGACGCATGTCATTAGGCTAAAAGACGGAGGCTAAAGCTATCCCAGTCCTCACCAGTTAATTTAATTTCACTCTAACGTAAATCGGTCTGAAAGCTTTATTTATATACTTGGACAAGCAAGACATAAGTTGTTTTATGCTTTATACTTCACATTTTAAAACGGTATGATAGCCTTTCAGAAATAAACTTTTAGAATGAGAACTATCCACTGTTTTTGTTTTAACACTACACTCCATGGAACCGGGGTCTGGGATAAATACAAGGACACTGGATGCTACCAAACTGTGCTAGCGTCCACCAGCAAACTACTACCTCACGCCTTAGAGGTAACATAGGTCACTACTGTTAGTAAGTTTCCTAGCTGCTAACAATAGACATGTTAATGTACACAACTTCTGTTTGAGCAGACAAACACGCTGTTTAATCCATTCCTTACACTTTTGCTCTTCTATATTTTGGTTTTGTAATGACTGGAAAAAAGACACCACCCTAAATGGATAGAAGAAATACATTCATATCCATCTCAGATATCATTACCTCAAAGTCATTTGCAGCCTGTCAAAGGAAATTGCTTTCATATTATTAGCACACCATCACTTTCTCTGTTTGGAAAATTCTCCATCATATATTTATGATCATTTTTCAAATTGCCCATTATTTTCTTTATTCCAAATTAGATTTTATAACTCGCCATTAACTGAGTGAGTGAATGAATTATACGTGAGAGAATTGCCACTTTAAACAATTTTGTCAGGTGCGGAAAAGCTCCAGATATTCCTCTCAAAGTTTGAGATCAAACATGCAGAAAAAGCTTGCATGTACTCAGTGCCCTGGTGGATCTATTTGAATCACAAATAACATCATACATTTGCAGAGCACCAGGAAGCCAGGGATACACAATGAACCACTGACTGGGAGCTAAAATCCCACAGACAACATTTGCATCTCAATAAAAGCCCTTACATAGCAGATTAGGGCCTCGGTCTATCTCAGCATGCAAAACATCAAATGATTACAAATTGTTGACAATGTGTTGACTGCGGCAGTAATTATAGAGACATATGCTCAAACAAACTTCACAGAGTGCTGCATATGTACATTGTTTTTTAAATTTATTTTCTAAGGACTTTTCTACAGCCACAGTTTGGACAGACGAGGTATACTTCCCTAATTTGAATTGAGAAATTGTGAAAAACTAAATGTGATAATAGTTGTTCATGGATTCTATGGTTGCTCTCAGCACATTGATAAGATTTGTCAAAAGAAATGGGGAGAGGCAAAACATGGAGGCAAGAGGCAGGACACATATTTTAATGCGAGTATCCTTTGTACCTCTGTCTCATCTCTCTATCTGCTAAAATATATGTTTCTCTTTTGTAACTTCTAATATCAATATGTTTGTACCATGCTATGTGTGTGTATTCATGCATGAAGACTAAAAACTGATCTACCATCCGACAAATTATTAGCATGTGCTATGAAACAAATTCATTAAGTTTTTGTTTCAAGGGATGCAAAAACAACAGAAAATTAATTTACAGTGTCTCAAAGCAGGTCTAGCAAGCACGACGTGATTGATCACAAAGAACCTGGTCAGGATTTGATCATAATTTTTGCCCAGAGCAACTAAATTCTCTCACTGGAATGAGCGAATGAGCCATTGATAAAATATTAATATATGTGGGGAGGTATAGCTTCCAACTCTCTCAACGGAAACTGTGAGCACATGCTTCAGGGGCTTCATTTCAGCGCCTGCCACCACCATTGATTTAAGGCCCAGAGTCAGCAGAAGCCTCATTTAGGAAAGTCATCTGTCTCGCCTGCCTGGGCCCGCTAGAAGGTTATTTAGCTGCCCGGTGCTTAGTAGCAATAGATAGAGGCTACGGAAGAACACCGGCGTTATGTGTTTGTATTGGCTATTGATTGCTGTGGCTTGTTTGTGCAGAGCTGCTTTGCCGGGTGCACGTCCGTCTCTGGTGTCGGGATGGGAGCGGGACACAAGCTGCGATAGCAGGGCCTGATTCAATGATCAACATTTAACGGTAATCACGGCGATGATGGCGCCCATTTGCAGGGGTCGAGTTCTGACGAGGACCGGAGTGAAAACAACGCAGCGTTCTGATGCAAGCTCATTACCGTTGTAATCTACAGCTAAGCTTTACAATTACTTAAAATGCAGGAGAGGCATCACTGGCTACTGAAAGGATCACGTTCAATTATGCAGGAAGTAATACAGAAAATCTAGAGGCACAACAGGAAGGCATTACTGCCGTATAGCACAAGGAAGGAATCTATTCCCGTCTTCATTAATACAGAAATGCATGCTGGCTGTCATAATACCGTGAGTGCTAATGGATTAAAAGGCAGAGGAGGATATTCATTCAGAGACGATTCTTTAATGTCTTAATGTGTCTTTTGCAGTGTATAAAAGGAAAAGCTGTGTTATCATCACCCCTTTATCTATTAGCGTACAGTATCAGCATTAGTGTATGATCACTTTAAATATGCTTATTTGCTTCCTTTCAAAGAACTAGATGATACGATTAATACCACTCTCATTCCTCTCTCT
>NW_022280058.1:3330992-3381856 GCF_004355925.1 Anarrhichthys ocellatus | reverse complement strand
GAAGTATGGAGCTAGAATCAAAGAGTCAAGTGTTTCGCCTGAATTAGCAGAAGAAACGGAACTTTCCAAAATTCACACAGGCTCACCGATGCCTCTAAAGCTCACTAATTAGCACATTGTATCTCATTACGTTCATCTGTACACAAGAAGAAAGGTAGAAACATTTAAATGCTTCAGGGAGAGTTACATGCTGGAGCTATTTCTTGAAGAACATCCAGCCAGTACTTAATATCTACGCTGTTGGCTGCCATTTACAGTGAGCAGTTTGTGTTTTCTGTGTACAGGCACAATGAAGCCAAACCTGGCTCAGTCCAAGTCTTCGGGATAATGTGCCCAGCTGTTGTTGTCGCATAACGTTTGATAGAAACAAAACTTATACAAATGTTATTACATTTTTGTTTGTGCATGGACTGAACAGAAATATAGTGTCAATTTGAGAACTTTAGGTGTTAAAAGTTGTATTTTTTCATTTCAGTGAGACATCCTTGCCGTTTCCTCCATTCACAATCTTTATGCTAAAACAAGCTGAACGAATTCTGAAGACTGATTAACCTTCTCATATTACTCGCCACACACAAAGCAAATAAGCGTACCCTAAACAGCTGAACTGTTCTTTCAATTGCAAGCTATTGTTTTTTAGTTTTATTTTGCAATCAAGACAAGTGATGTTAGAGTTAACCAATTGGATTCAGTATGCATGCATGTAAACTCATGTTAATGAACTCATACAAAGGTGTTGTGAGTGACAGATTTTTCTATTCGTGAAATGTAAATAATTTGCGTTTGTTTCATGATATCAAAAGGAAGCTGTTAACCTCTTTCAAGTGTCTGGCTACACACATGTTTGAAATAATTGAAGTTCTGCAGCACAACTGCAGGAAGGAACCACTTATAAAGAATAGCTTTGCTAAAAGTACAGCACTTCTGGAAGAGCACCTGTTTTGGTATAAATGCTGTAGTATTTTGAAGTGGAAAGGCTGGCTATACTTTAAAGGGTTATGATTTAGAAAGCATTAAATGGTGCTAATTTCATTACCAATCATTTTTTCCATTTGTAAAATAAGAACAGCAATATGAATGAGAGAGAATGGGCAACATAACGGGTGATCTGCAGACATGTTGACATTCTCACAATATTATATCATAAATACAGTGTGCAAATATTTCTGATGTGTGTTGCATTGTTACACCACCACAGAGGCCGTACTCACTCTTACTTTTATTATTGTCAAATTATTTTCATTATTGATAGATGAACATTTATTTGTCCTAAAAGAAATGTTCGCAATTGTTGGAAATTTCAAGATGATGCCTTCAAATTGCTTGCTTTTTCTGACCAAAAGTCTGAACCCCAAGAAATTTCCATTAACACTGATATAACACCGCAGCAACTGGCAATCATTTGGTAATTTCTTACTAAAGCAATGCTATAATGCAGAAACAAATGTACTTGCCATCACAATATCGGTTGATTGACTAATTGTATCAGCACTTATCTGCATGCTGTTAATGCCGGCATTGTCATTTTTCAGTGCTGTACACAGCTGTTGTACCAAGACCACTCACTTCTCTGCAGAAATACTTAACTCTACAATTAGTTGCATTAATTACACGGTTATTAGTCATAGATTGATTGATTGGACTTCTTGGACAGAAGGAGAAATCTGTGGCAGACCAGCTGCACCTGAGATGTTATTTTTGCTGCCGCTGAGTTGTAAGCCCCTGCTGGTCAGGTTTGCAGTTCAAGCAGCTTGTTGTAATAGCCCTCTTCACTTTTCCCACATCAGCTATAGAATCTATTAAAACTAGTCCATCCCCCAACATGTTGAAGGAACAGGTGTGCATTCATCTGTTTGGGAAATTAAGCCTCTTGTTAAACCCCTGTCGTGTTTATCTTTTAATTAAAACCTGATTGATACATTAATATCACACATACAGTGCATGTGTGCTTCGGTGACTAAACCTGTATGTCCTTGTTTAGGGGGGATAAGAGGTGTCCTATTATGGTTCAATTCCCGCAAAGCGTGGATTTAATAGGCTTTTCTCATCTGAGAGGCTCTGTGTCTGCATGGACACTGAACGTGTCTGTACATGCTCGCTGTTTTGACAAAAACGCTTCCTCTGTGACTCTCATTTTGGAAAAGTCCATCAGTGTTGCATATACACGATGCCAATATCATGATGAATACTGTAATCTGCTGTAGACGGGAAACCAGGCTGCATCTTTTGATCAGCTAATCACTTTGCCAAAAATAAAAATGCTAATATGATTGGATACCAGAATGCACAAAAGCAACTCAGAGTTTTGGAGCCACAAAGCAGTAAAGTTATTAGTCGATTTTAGGAGTGGCAATATGGATAAAGTCCTGTGTCATGGTATATTTAATTATATATTGTTATATCGATATATCATATCTTACTGTGGTAAGGTTTCTAAAAAATAATGAAACGCCATTTATAGGTAAAATGACTAGATGAGTTTGTTTTTGGCTAATCCAGTAAATTAAATAACTTTCCAATTACTATCTAAAGCAATCTTTCCCGATTGATTTGCAACATTTAATGTCCTGAACCAGTGATATTACAAGGAGAGATACTTGTGTATGCATTTTGTAGGTACTTCAATGACACTCAAACAGTTTATATTGCCTCACAGTTTCAAGTTTATTGTCATACACTACTGCTCAACTCAGTGCCAGAATGTAGTCAGTGTTTACAGACTACAGCCCTTTTTCTCCTTTCAATATACTGTACGTTTTGTTTTAAGCACTGTTTTTAGAGAGTTACTGGAAAACAAAGTAAAATTCCCTGTAAGCCAATAAAGCTGATTCTGATTTCGACCGGCTTCAGTAAAAGTTTGAGTGACAGATGGTTCTTCCAATCACCTGCCTTGTGTTTTTTTTCAAAGCGCCTTCTCAGATGGTTCCGTTGTGTAATAAAACATATGCCGGGTCAGGTTAGGGTGAAGCTTGAACAGAATATATTTTTGTTGTCCGACCACGTTGGAAATCAAGTGTTTATAGTCGTTCTGAACAGCCACACTCGAAGACGCAGTGAAAAGCCAGCTGTCATAGAGAGGGGGGGGGGGGGAAGGAATCTTGCAAATATTATCAGTCTCTCCTTTCAAAACATTCATAGTGACTCGATTACTCACATAAAAAGCTAAGTAAATAGTTATGTAACCAATAGAAAAAAGAGCGCTTGAGAGAGAAGTCTCCACACAGCTTACCAGGCACAGCGTGAAGTGGGTGTGAATCTTGGACAGTTGGTTTTTTAGAAAGTCACAGAAATGGTTGGATCCCCCTAATCCGTAAAGGTGTGGGGGGGAGAGAGGGCTTACGAAGGCATCCGACAGATCCGACAAAGCATATTGGCAGCTTAAGCATCACAGAAGGCGACAGGTTGGTTTAAGGTTGAGGTAAGGGGAAAGCGGATAGATGAGGAAACGGACACCTGTGCTAGATCTGGTCCAGGGAGTAACGATACTTTTTACTCAATATCAGCATTTTCTATGTGGATACTAATGGTGTTACGAGCTGTGTCTTACTCAAACTAGGGTTGGGCAATAATTCAATATGATAATTTGTCATTTTTCACTAGAATCATATTGTGATCAAATCATATTTTGAGATATTGTAGTACACAATTACATCGTCTAAAAACTAGTCTGACTCAACAGGTGTGATCTATGGTCTGCCATTGGTCGAGTATTTCCCCTTTCGCTGTCAGTGCTATCTATTTCACAAGGGCACTGTTGCTGCATCCTGTGCTTAGCGCCAACAATTGTAATTGGTTTGAAGAAATACAAACATGTCGGAGCATTTTTCTTCCCTATAGCAGATTGATAATGCGTGCAGACAGACCATTTTTCAGCGCTGACACAGTGCTGTAGAGATAGGTCTTGCTTTGCGAAACTGCTCAAACAATCTGCGAGAGAACTTTGTGCAGTACAGCATGTGGTTCAGTTCAGGTTATTTGCGACCCACAAATAGTCTGACAATGGGCTCTACGGATGGGTCTGTCTGTCTGTCTGTCTGTCTGTCTGTCTGTCTGTACAGATGCACTCTCATTTTAATCTGTGCAGCTGTCTGGGCTGGCTATGTGCAGTTTAACATCAGTTCACTGTCTGACGCTCATGTCAACACACTCTGTTTAATGCTTCCTCTGAACAGATGCTGTCAGTCCTGCTGTGTGTTTAGTTCCGTTAGCTGTTAGCTCCGTTAGCTCTGTGTGGCGCCAAACGGCTAAATCACACTTCAAACGCAATAAAAACAAAAGTTGCCTTCCATCTACGAATTCAGCACTGTTCCACGATGAGACCAGCGCTGCAGATCGACTTTGCTTTGTTGTGGCTCTGCTGCGGAGGCCGATGCGGTTTATGGTGGACAGGCCATATCCTGCGACTTCCACTGATGGCTCGTGAGATAATAACTCCAGTGTGGTGTAAACTGGCTGTGGGGGTTATGGGGTTAGGATGAGAGAAAAGGGGGACAGGACAGATCTGGGTTTTGATTGGTTTTATGGATGAGAAATCTTGTGATGTTTGTTTGTTTTCATATCTGACACTCTTAAGTCTGTAATAACTTAATTAAACAGATATTGGTAAAACACTTCATGAATGCATCGTCTGTTGAATTCACTTCAACAATGAGTGAGAAACTGACAAGGATGGAGGTTTAGCTGTGGCTCATTAGTTCATGTGAGACCAATGTTTTCTAAATCTATTCATATTTTATAGTTTCAGCACTTGCTTAGTAAGAAAAAGTGTAAATTGAACGGCTGTAATTAAGGGTGCGTAATAAAGTACTTACAGAGCGTGAAGTTTCTAACTGCAGACACTAAGCTTTGAAAAGAATTGGTGCCACCACTCTTACGATATTAGATGGTAGGGAATTTACAGTGGATCTGGAAATAGTTCACAATTAAAGTACCGAGGGAATAAATGAATTGGGCATGAAATTGTTCTGCAGTATATCAAAAAAATCGCTTTCAACTTGGACGGGAGCCTTGGGAGCCCTTTTTTCTAAGATATACTCAAAGATATGAAATAGTGGCATTTTTCATTTCTGCTGCTACAGACAGGAAGTGGTTAACGAGCGATGGAGGAGAAATGAGAAACAAAGAAGAGAATCGGGGACAGTGAAGGAGAAAATGCATCTACTGTGTGTGAGGAAAAAGACAATGGAGCTGATAGAGGATTTGCTTTGCTCATTAAAAAATAATGATGTCTGTCTGTATTTAGATATTTTCTGATGCTCACTCTCTGATGATGAGTGTTCAGCTTTGGCTAGCCCCAGTTTGGCTCTCATGTGTTGCCAAAACATCTAAGCTGCAGAGCATCTGTTTCAAAAAAATGACAATAATCAGAGATATTTGGAAAAACCCAGAATGTTGTTTTACAACACTGATCGCTGTATTTTCATAATCGTCAAAGACTCCCTTAATCATTTGCATTTGGAAATATTAACTGCAGCCCAATAAAAAAAAATTGTCATTAGAGTGTCATTAGTTTTGCGGATACTTTGTCATAAACCAAAATATCATGCAAACTAATATTTTGACCTGATAATGATGATAAATCAAATCAAAGTTGTTGTAAATTTCACAGCAATCCATCCAATAGTGGAAATTCAAGAAAATGAACCTAATGGTGACGCTAGAGGGAAGCGATTAATCCTCTGGGGACCATGCATGTTAAAAATCTGCGGGGTGGAATATTGTATTCATCCCGACGGTTTGATGGATTTCGACATACCTTCACAACAGTAAATATCTTGACCGTTTCGGTTTTTCAAAGTTATCCAGATTTATTTTTTGGACGGATGCTTAGCTCTGTGACTGGAATGTAATGGTCACACATGAGTAACAAAGACTGGGGCTTAGCTTTGACCATCTGCTTCTGCAACCCAGAAACACTTTCTCCTGCAACGACAACAACAACATGCAGATGTGAGAGATGTGCGTGCAGACACCTGTGGCCTCCCGCACACTTAATGACATTAGCTATGGACCTCATACCAGGGCCTCATGTCTTTGCAGCGGCCGTCACTGATAGTGGGCTCCTGTCAACAGATGGCCCAAGCAGCGGTTCAGACAGATTAATTTGTTCCCCTAAACAAAGTTGTCGCCATCAACCGCCAGACCGCTGACATCAGAACCCCATTAGTATAGTTTAGTGGTCTGGGCGGGAGACTGAACATGAACTGACGCAGCAAAACGAGCGAAAGGAACATCCATCTGTTCTTTCCCTCTTGCGCTACAGTGAGCGCATCTATCCTTTCATCCATCTACCCTGCTTTCCATTATTTATGAGACATTAGCTCTTTATGTAATTAATTGGTGCTGTTAATAGCAAATGCATCAAGTTAATGATTTTTAATTAAGGATATGTTTTGGTGTTGATTATGCCTACAGGGCACATATCTGCTGTGGTTTATGTAAACTGTCAAGCTCTCTTTTGTCTCCTTTTAATGAGTGAAGTCATGGTTCGGGCTGCCATACTGTAGGTAATGCAGCACGAGGGCCTGTTTAATCTGGCAGCAACCCCATGATGTCTGCTCGCTGTGGCGTATGTCTCGATTATTTTGCCCCACTCAGCAGGAACGCACTGACCTTTAGCAAATAGACAACCAAATAAAAGCCTGCACACAAACACCATAATGACTGTCTCTCTCTTTCTTGCATGACCAGGGATAAACCCTCATTCTTTTGCCACAGATCAAAGACTCCTGTCAAATGCAATCACAACCGGAGACAATCTTTTTAACCTTTCAGATGTCGTTGCACGAGGATGTACAAAACAAGAATGGACTTGAATCCTGAGCAGCAGCGAAGTATCAATTAGGCTGGTTTTACATGGGATTAACGATTTCACATCTGCAGGTCTGTTTAGCTTAGAGTGCAGCTCTGCTCTGTTTTCTTGGGGCTCAACAGAGAAGCTGTTTCATCTACGCCTCTGTGCTGTAGCTCTGTGCCTGCCTGCCTTTTTCCCCCTTCCAGTGCAGCAGCAGCAGCAGTAGAAAAGTAGTAGCAGCCTATGTGAGGACAGTTGGTGCATATCAATCAGGACACAGGGTGCTTTCTGATGAAGACCACGTCCTTCTATCGCTCACCGTTGTCGATACGTGCATGATGCATCGCAGGGCCAAAGAGAGAGGCTTGTGTTGCCAGTTGCTTTTTTACAAATGGAGTGAAGAGCAGGAAGACTGCAGTCATTCCGAGATGATAACAGTGCTGTCAGCATGTGTGGGAGTAAGTATTAGGGTTAGCTGGTGCAAAAGGCACCGTCTTGTTGGTAAATGATGGTTCTGCATGGCGGCGTGGTTTTGACCAGGAACAGACAGTCAGCAGTTTCCAGAATGTTCTGTGGTGTTGGTCTGTGGAAGTGGATGCCTCGACTCCCACCACACCCATATATATGTGTGTCTGCAGGACTGTTTGTCTTTTTAACATTTTGAGGAGCATCAATGTTTAACTCAAAGAGTGACTTCTTTTTTTTTTTTTTTTTTTTACGTAGCGAGAGCACATTTCTCTGAGCTCTGCTTTTGTGCTTGAATGCCTGATTCTTGAATTATGCACCGGAGTCTCCAAAATGAGAGCTTAACTTTGGTCTACTCGCTCCAGGGAGGAGACTCGAGCAACCGATTTTAAGTAGAGGAGCAGACGTCATACAAGTGGTCAAGTCTGTGACTCAGCCGTATTGCCTGCATGGTGGCGACTGTTTATGCCCAAAGTGGCGGCCGCGGTGGGAAACCTTTCCGTCGCTTTTGTGTCTACGTGCGTCATTCAGAGCACTGCATCATTTATGCTGCACCTCAAATGAGAGCCTTCTCTGGCTAAATAAAGACTACTGAGTCTTATGTAACCAAGGTCCAAGTCTGCAATAACAGTATGCTGAGTACAAAGAAGAGACTCAACTTGTTCATGTTGTTCTGAAAATATCTCCAAGGGCGTCACTCTGACAGGAGCCATGGCTTCACTGAGATGGGGGGTGATTTAACTTAACCTCACAGTTTCACAGGAACAGATGGGTCTCTTTTCAAAGTAGTTTATCTCCTTAATACATCCTTACCCAAACTATATATAAAGTTAAAAAGGTAAGTAATACATTGGAGGTAAATTGGCTTCTTAACTAATCCTGAGTAGCCAGTTTCATAATTAACTACAGAGCACATTATGACGCTAAATGCTCTGCTCTGTCTTGTTTTCCTTTGTTAGTTAGCATCTCTGTCACTATCAGTGCTGAGAAGCTAATGCTAAGCCAGCAACTGATGGGTCTTTGAGCAACAAATGTAGCTGCAAGGATGGTGTTATAATGTGTTAATACTGTGAATGAGATAAATGAGGGGTAGCTTCCAGCAGAAACCTGACCAGATCACACAGACAACAATTACAACCACTTAGCAAGACAAAAGGCCAGGAAGCAGAAGCTGATGAGAAACAGGCTGGCTGTTATATCCATGACATTATGGATATGAGGGCACATTGAGGCATGAGTTATTAAGGATTTAACTGAAAGCACAATTACGTTACTGCACAAAAGGAGGGTTCAAGTTAAAATGAAAACAAAATTGTGTCGGGAAGTTAATTCTTGAAGGTCATTCAATGTGTTTGTTTGAAGCTGATAACCTATATTTTTATAATGTATTTGGATGAAAGGAGCTTTCCTCCGCTTTTCAGTCTTTTTAGCGTCTTTCAGCTCATTGTTTTGGCTTTCACAGCCTGCAGCTTTATAGTTTTGGTCTATTCTCATTACTCTCATTGTTGTCCATCAGCAGCTTCATGCTGCACACCAAACAGGCAAAAACAAAGCTATACCAACTAGCTGGTGGTGAACACAGTAGTGCATTTAGCTGCTAAAGATCCAGATACTGTCCTCAGGAGTTGGTGGAGAGCAAAAATGCAGCTAAAGGAGAATGACAATTGGACTTTCATTTGCATGGTTGCCTGAGACATGACTCCAAATTCATGTGTATGTTGCACTGTGACTGCTACATGTATTATTGTTTGCTAACACGTTCATCACAATAACTATATATGTTGGTAAATATCAACAGTTTATTCCACCATCCTAAAGTGCCCAAAAAAACAATTATTCCTGCTGTAAAGGCTTACATTAAATATGTCAACCGACAAAATCATCAAAGATGTCTGAAGCTTTCCCTAAACCTCGTCATGCAAAACCTACAACTTCACCAGTTTCAAAGGGACATTTGGTGCACTGCAGACTTCACTGAGAAACGCTTGAAGCAACACAAGGCATCTACAACAAATAAACACTTTCAGGCACTTCTTCCAAGTCTCTTTGGAGTCCAAGCCGCTTTCCTTTTGAGCTGTCCCTCCCCACACTGTTCAACAAGAAAGACGCCATCAAAATACCATTTCCGTTTGACTTTAAACTGTCACTTTAATCCAGTATCTCATTGTTCACAGACTTTGTCTTCGGGCTTTGTTTCATCTTTTCCTCTCATTCTGCTTTTTCGTTTTTCTTCTTCCACGTTTCTCCATAACCTCACATGCTGTTGAATCGGAGCAATTACTCGCCTGTCCCGCTGTAATAACAGTGGTTAAGACGGAAAACAAGCCCTTTTTTCACCGCCTGCTTTTCAGTCACTGGATCAAAGATGGCTCGATGTGGATGGGGAGCTGCACTAACAACACCACACACATAAAGACAGAGCTAACAGCTCTGCACTGCTGCCTCACAAGGAGAATCCTGCTCTAAGAACTTCAGGAAAACTCTGTGCACCAAAAAAAAAAAACCTTGATGACCTCTCAACTCTTGGAATAGGCTGCTGTCACCTGGCTGGTAATTACCTGCCAATTGGGGCAGATGGACCCGCAAAGAAAAATGGGTGGCAGTCAAAGATCAGACCCAGTCGCAAGGATAGAGAGGGAGAAGAGAGGGTGAGGTGAAGGGAGAAAGCTGAGACAGAGAGGCTCATAATGAGGCCTATAAAACAGACACAGCTGTCAGAGCAGCAGAGGGAGACTGAGACGGTCGGGCTGGAAACACACACTCTTGTTCCTCAACTATGGATGCCAGTTTTGGGGGGCTTTTATCCGGGGACGCCATTGTGCTCCATTTTAGGGCTCTGATACTGTACGCTCGCTACAAGCAGGGGGTACAGCAGTGCTCGCTGCTGTCGAGCAGATGATTAGAAAGGAAAAGGGAATACGGGAACAAGGACTGAAAACTGGGCTACGTCTTAAAATAATATTTTGCTATTAGATCAGGACTATTTTTGGAAATGTAAGAGGATATAATGAATTGGCACTGATGGTTAATTGATTACATTGTTTCTTTTTTTTTTCTTTTTTTTTTTGTCAGAAGAGACAGTTTCTCTCCTTTGATGGCCCGTTGATGTGAAAGCAGCAAGACATTCTCTTCTCCTGTAGGATTTATTATTTAGGCCCGACCATGAATATTACATTGCTTGTAGTTCCTGGAGTGTTGATCCCGACTGTGCTTCAACTTTGACTTTCAGGCACCGTCACTGAGTTTGTGCAGACATGGCAGCTGTCTCCAGTATGTTTTAAAAGGTTTTCATGGCTGCAGGTGGTGGATTTCAGTGTCAATAGTTAGTCAAAAACACAAGAGTGTGAACTTTAGCGAAATAAGAGGGCTCCAAACAAAGAAAACACAAACAGAACTTTCGTGCCTGAAATACTGATTGTCGGATTGTGGATTTACTTTTCCGATAAAGGTCAGACAGAAGTTAAAAATGCTGAATTCCTTTGAGGAAAGAATGTCCCAAAGTGTGCATCGTTATCTCGATTTTCAATTCATTTTCTTGACTATCTTTATGAAGGCATGCTGAACAGCTATAAACAGTCGACTTGGTCAGACAACATGATGACTAGTTTCTTTCAGATGTACGTTGGCCTTCAAAGTTGGTCAAAACACTGCATGGTGGTTTATAATACTCTGAGAAAGGAGTTTAATTGTTTGGAAATCTATCAAAGCACGAAAAATGCTATCTTCTGTGTCGATGATTGCGAGGTTAAAAGTGGAATTAAGTTACAAAGTGATCTACAAGTCGTGTTCTTGCACAAGTTTGTTTGGCCGCTGCAGTTAGTTGAAGAATTTGTTATGTTGCATTGTGTCTTATTGTAATGAATAAGGGCACTTCAGGTTCAGGGCTGTTCCACGGCAAGACCAACAAGTGCTTGAAGGGTCAGGTTAACTTTTGAGCCCTGACTGCACGTTCTGTAAATGAAAGCGTTCAATTCATGGTGTTGTAATGATGAAAACGATGGCAGTGGAAATCCAAAAAAATGTAAAAAAACATGGAAAGAGATGGCAGGAACATGCATACATATAACATACCGCACATACTAATGGGCGCAAGAGCTGTGTCTGGCCTTATATTACAAGAAGGCATGAATATGTGGCCACATTTTTAAACATTAAAAAATGTAAAATTGTTTCTCTTATAGAAACCACTGAAAGTTATTCTTGTGATATTGCTGCTGCACCTTAATGCCGGGTCTGAACAGATCACACTTATCATCTGATTAATTTATCATCACTTATGCTGATCATGCATGTCATGTCATTGGAAGTGCTTAGAGTGGACTTCTCATAAGAAGGAAAAGGGAGCAGCATTTGGCCCTCTGACCTCTTATTTTGGCAGAAAGCACAGCTTCCTGTTTGCAGTCTTGAAGGTGCACAGACAGGGAGCAGGTGGGCGGACTGAGGATCAGTGACCTGTGACGGATTGTGGATACACCTGCTGGAGCTGCAGGCAAAACAGACTGAAAGGTTTAGTGGTGCCACACAAATGAACAAAAAAGAGCAGACATGAAATAAGACGAAAAGGAGTGAGGAAGGCTGCAAGCACAAAAAATTGTTTCATTTTATTTCAGTGCTGCAAATGAATGATTTCATAGCAGTGTTACAATAGCCAAAGGCAGTAGCACTCCGGAGAGAATTAGCAACAATGAGGTTTGTTTCACCACTTATCACTTCAACATCATCCATGCTTGTGGCCGCTATGTTAATCAAATAACATGTAAAAACAAGAGTCAGTAATGTTTGTGAATTTCATCACATCTCCAGCAGTGTGGTAAGTGGCCATGTTTAATTCATAGTTTTCTCTAAATGATGGAGGGCAGCGCTCGATACTGCTCTGGACAACGACATGAAATGATGGAAAACCTGCTAATTGTCATTTCCATCGTAAGTTCCACGATTCCTCGTCGAAGGCCGCACTTGTGAGACGGAGCTTCATTTCAGGCCATTCAGACTATTTGGATCTGTGCGCACCATTTCAGTCAGTCACTGCCATCTCTCCATCCTCTGCTTTGTTATCGTCGGTCTCATTATGGCCGCTGTTCCTCCTTCCTTGTTCTGCTCGGCTTGCCTCCTGACAAGCTGAGGGTAATGGAGATGGGTAGGAAAGGCTCAGAGCGTCGCCCCCAGCACAGAGATATGAAGAAACTGAATAGCTGTGAGAGTTATGGAAATAGATTCATTTGGATTTATGATAGTTTGAATTTGCTGCTTCCGTGTGCTCTTTTTCTTTTTTTTCTCCATCCTCTCAGGCGGAATGCCAACAGGATATTGGAGGTGGGTTGTTCTGGAAATCAGCAAACAGACAAGCGATGACTCGCCGCGATTTAGCAAATGTACAAGGAAAGCATTATGAATCCGTTTTGCCTTTCTTTTTTTTTTAAAAGCACAATGAGCTAAGTAGCACTGAAGCATGAAATTATATCTTAACTATATATCTGAGCTGGGTGCAGAGTAATGGGCTTTGCCACTGAGCTTATGTAAGCATAGTGCACAGAGAAGAGGATCCTGTGGGTATTGATCAGTGGGACAGATTCACTCGCAGCCTTTTCTCCAGATTGACTGGAGCCTCTCGTTAGGCCTTTATTATTTTTGGCAGACTTCTTATATTAAGGATTCGCTTCCTTTGTCCAAGAAACATTGTTCTCTGCGTGCGTGCGTGCGCGCAAACACACACACGCAAACACACACACACAGACAGACAGAATCCCTCTTCATTTCCTCTTCTCTCCTCCTGTTTCTTCCCCACCTTCTCATGCTTTCCCCCCCCTCAGCGCCCAGGGGTGCTCATTTTTCAACAAGCTATAGTTTGCTGCGGCCGGCTTGTGTGCATCACGCACAAAAACAACGCTCATACACACATGTGGAGCCGCTGCAGAGTGTTTGCATTATAGATCTGCAGAGGAAAAACAGCAACGGCGGATACCTGGAGGTAATCATTGGGAAATTAATTTGAGGCGATTCGGGCCAGTGGCGATTGATTGTCTGCCTCCTGTGTCACTGTGATGCCCACAGGAAGCCAGCCAGTCTTCATCTGAAGCACCTCTACAATAAAAAAAAAACATGCATTCACTTATACCCCATAGCTAAATCAGTGAGATGAGACGTATGAGGAATACTAACAGAGAATCGCTGAGGCTGGAGGTGAAATAAAAGCATGCAAGCTGACATACTACTCTCATTACATCAGGGATTGTAGAACTCATGTTTCATGTTGCTGGATGGAAAAAAAATAAGCAGATAGAAAAAGTGGGAACTGTGCTAGTCCTACTATTGGATAATTTAACACATATTCTGGCTTTGCATCTTTCTCCACTTTGTAGAAATACTTTGTAGAAATATATGGCTCGTTACAAGTGGCCACAGCTTTGAAAATGAGCGGTGGATTAACATTATGAGCTGTGTTTATGGATCTTTGATTAATGATGCTCCTCCCCGGCCGTCTGCTCCCTAATGCAATATGTATGCATTGTTTTTCATCCGTTTTCTCTCTGAATCTGAACGGACTGCAACTAATTACACACATGGCAAAATGAAAAATACAAACTGCTTTCACGCATTCAATTTCCATTAAATCTGTCTTTAATGTCACTTAATTTTAAGCTTGATTAAAAAATCTGAATAAAAGCCTCTCTGAAGATTTGCTTCCACGGGGGTTGTTTGTGTGAAAATTCATGCGGCTGCGTCTTTGCTTTGTTCCAGGATACGAGCCCGACGTGGAATCGGAGTCAAGCTGGAGTGCTTTAGCTGAGCTCGGCTGAACCTCATTATAACTTTTCAATTAGAGGCTGATTGAAGTCTGCAGCGACTGCAGAATCAGAAACTCTCCAACCAATCGCAGGACTTTTTAATCATTCCCTTTGGTTCAAGGGGAAACTATGAATGAGAGAGGGTAATGAATGGTCCTGTGAACTGCAGTGCCAACTGAAAATGGGGTGCTGCATTGTGTTTTTGTTGGAGAAGTTATTGTTTTTGATAAATAGAGATTATTTGATTTATTTATTTAATTTTAAAACAACAAAAGATTGGACATCTTCCTGTGAACGGGTGGCACAAGATGCAAAGTGATAAACAAAAAGACAAAACGATAACAAAGATGCACAAGAGGCACAAAACAAAAACAAAGACATGAAAAATGACCACAGAGTTTTTACTCATATCCCAAATGCACTGCCAAGCAAAGTTTAGTCTCAGACAAACAATTTAAGTTAGGTTTTGTGTGCACTCTAAAAAACAGCAAAACTGTCAGAAACCAGAACATGCTCCGGTTTCTTCTCTGATACAGACACGATACTGTATGTTTGGTGGTGTCAACTCATCCCATCTGCTGGCAGATTATCTCATCCCACTCAGTCTGACTGACTGACATCCTTCTATTCCACTTCCTGTCTCTTTGGTAGCAGCAGGCCACATGGGGAAATCGTGCATGTTTTAAGGCCGAATGTTACACGTGGGTGTTTTTATTCTTTCTTTCTTTCACAGCGACGGTCTACTCCAAATTTCTCCCACCCTCCCCTCATCTGAAAGAGTCGTCCTCCAGTGCAGTTGGTGTAAGAGCCCGGCTCAGACAACACAAGCCTGCCAAGAGTCTGCCACAGATTCCCCCAATCCCTCTTCACAGTCGTCTTATCCCGGGCCTCATTATCCCAAGGGTCTGGCAGTCATGAGCTGCACGGCAAACGTCCACCGAATCCCCTCTCATCGGGCCCGGAGAGCATCTTCATTGTGTCGAGCAAACTGATCGCATACATCACGGTCCGCCGGGAAGGCCTTTATGCATGCCTTATTTCACCAGGGTTTGAAGGAGTCCTCCCTGAGAGAAAATAGTCTATTTCTGTAAAACATCTGATGGGCATTCATTTGCTCATTTGCTGTTTCTATGGTGAAACCAGTCTCTTTCCTTCCAGGATATCTCTCTCTCTCTTATTTCTCGCTCTCATTTAAACATTAATCTTCACATTTCATATTTTAGGGCTTTGATCAGTTTTGTGTGCTGCACATCATCATGCAAGTCGTCTCACACAGCCGGGGGCTACCATCATTACTCTCAGTCAAAATACAGTCCGGAGCGTTGCAGCGCTCCAACGTCCATCCTCAGTTTCCTTAATTATACATCACAAACAAAGACCTGCAGGCTTCAAAAGGGGAGTGTGTGAGTTGGGACGGTGCAGTCTTTATAAGTGGACTTGATTTGTCAGGTGTCTCCTTGACGGTGTTTAAGGGCATCTGACTTTGCTTTAAATCCCAAACCTGTATTCTGCAATCTGCTCCCTAAGACGCCCCTCGGCCTGCTCTCTGTTCTGACACGTTGTTCATGCCTGTGTTTGCCGTGTTTCTCTCCTCTCATTCGCCCCTTTGAAGTCGGGCTTTCTCGACAGTCTGAGCTCTCCTACTCTTGTCATTAGGAGCAGCACTCCCCTCCCTCTACCCTGCGTGTCTCATCTCAAACAGGAGGGGGGTTAAATCTTCACCCAGCGACTGGCTGATCAACTCCCCATGGGGGTAAAAAAAAAGAAGTGAGATATTGATGTGACGCAAGCCTTTAGTGTCACAGTGGAGAAATGAAAGCAGCACAGTCTTCTTCTTCTTCTTCTTCATTAGTGCTTAATTACATTTCCTGTTATAGAGTGAGACTGCGCCTTTGATGTAACACTAATTAATTGAGATAAAAAATAAATAAAAAAGAAAGAAAATACATTTTTTCAGTAGCTTTGGAGAAGGATTAGCAGACAGTTATTATGGTTGTGATTATCTGCTCTCTAAAATTGTATTTCAGCCATTAAGGTGATTAGACAAATCAAGAACAATGAGAATCAATAATGATTACACAACGTTTTGGGGTAAATCACTCATCTTGGAAGCTTTATCATACTGTTGGAGAAATACATCACATCCTGCAGAGTGACAGAAAGCCATTCTGTGGCAGGCATAATGTAGCAGAGAAGAGAATGGCAATGACTTCAGGTCACAGTGAGGTCATGAGGGGGTCGAGATAATTTATCATCCTACGGATGGTCACCTTTCATCTCAAGGCTCCAGGTAAAGTTGACTTCTACTCTGTCACACTGCCATCATAACACGCTTTTAAACTGAGCGTGAAGGTTCATTTTTAACAAAAACAATTGTAGCTTTACTGGCTTTCTCCCGGGCATTAAACCGCATCTCACTGTCGTAATCAGCAAATTAAGTTTGCTCAGTTTGCATCATGTGGCTGCAATATGACATGTCGGTCATATGATAACAGGTGTTCGTATTTTGGGGGAGCCTATCACCTTCTGTCTCCTCCAACTCCCCTCGGCACTTGGTACTACGGCAAGCTTCGGGAGAAAGGTCTAAGAGGAGCGGATGTTTGAAAATGGAGCATCCTTGGCCTAATCTCTACATAAACTACTCAATGAAGCGTGAAGCAGGGAGGAACTACACATGTACGACATGTGGTACTGTCTTTACCACATACTGTAACAGCAGAGATCTGGAGTTGTTGAATGGTTTGTGGAAAGTACTGAACCTTGTGACATGAAGTGACGGGACGATGCTCGTGGTCCATGGTTATTTAGCAACATCTTTCCTGGTCTTGTGCCTGGGTGGGATTCTCACTGCATTTCCTACCCACTGCAGTGCACTTTTACATTAGTAGATGGAGTTAAAGGAATACTCACCACTTTCATGTTCGTATCATAAGTATTAAGCTAGAGTCAGGAGGTTACTAGCTTGTTTCATCAATTAAACTGATTACAGGAGATCTATGGAAGTTTTAAAACATGCCTACCATACTTTTTAAAGGAACTAAAAGCTTCCTTCAGCCCATTGTTGTCTGCATTCGCCTAACTTTACTTTTAATGTTATCAAACAAAGAACGACGTTCTTCCCTCATCTTAACATGGTCCTAACTCGATACTAGAGTACTGTTTTATTAATTAAGTGGTACACGACTTGAAGCATCGGCTTTAATTTGGACTCTGGTCCCTGAGGGCGAGACGCAGTGAGTTCCACAAAAGGTTCCTAGTCCCTGAGGAAGGTTCCTGCGTTTGAAAAAAGAGGCTCATCGTGATTTTCCCAAATGATGTGCAGATTTTTAGGGCGTTCTATCATTTCAAAATGTTTTTAAAATCGTGCATATAGCTGCTGTGAATGGGAATACATCTCTCCAAGGTTGGGGCATGAAGTTTGGGGTGAGCACTGAATTCTTACAACGTCCGTCTCTGGCCACTGGACGTGAATTGCACACAGTTTGCATTCAAGACGCAGTTTTACGTTCACACACTACTTGTGTGACGACAGAAGACTCTCAAGTAGGCTACAGCCAAGAGGTTTGACCAATTATCTGCAATGCGGTGAAAAGTCCCTGTTGGTCGTTTTATTCTCCGACACTTATCTTTGTTTGAGTCGGGAGTTTACCTTCCCCTCTGTCTGTGTGCCGCTGTGACAGCCGCGCCTCGTGAGATGCCAAACCTCCACCTCTCGGGAGTGAGCATGCCCAGAGCGGCGATCACGCGGTCAGCTGATGTGCTCTAGCACATAATAGGCCAAAAAATTGTAGGCTTAACCCTAAACAATATATCATTTAAGCAACTCATAGGTTTTATGTGTAAAACTGAAAAGTAACTAAAAGCTGCCAGTTGAATGTAGTGGAGTAAAAAGTAGCTACAATATTTCCCTGTGAAATGTAGAGGACTGGAAGTATAAAGTAGCTCAAAATGGCTATGGTTACTCAAGTAACGTAGAAGTGCACAGAAATTGTAGCCTACTTCAATTGTACTTTAATATCGAGAGTGAACATACTTTGTTACTTTCCAACCCTGATATTTCTTTACAAACATGGGTCTGTCGTCCACATGTAAGTTATATTCTTGATACAAATGTGGATGTTTAAAGCAGTGATGTGAGGACAAGATAATTAACGAATCCAGCATAAATAAACATACATGTCTGTTAGACTAAACTTTATATTTTTCAGACTTTTATCTAAGGTTTTATTTCCTTTTATTTAATGAAATATTGCATATTTTCTTCTTTGAGAGGCATCTAAAAACTCTTTAAATTAAACAATCTGAGAGGGATTTATTTTTTATTATTTAACTGCTCAAGTTCATTTCCACGCTAAGGCTATTTCCTGTGAGGTGTCACACGTAAGCAACTATATGCTAAAAAAGGTTGGGAACTATACATACAAAGCCTATAGTTTTCCATTTCTGTACTCCCCCACATTTAATCTACACTTGGATTTATGGCACTTACTTTAACCCTTTGAATGAGATAATGGTTTGAGTTATGTAACTGTAGATATAACACAAAAGATCCCTTTCTGAATGATCTTTGATTAAAGACCAGGGCTAGTTGAACTTAAATGTTAGACAACTTTTCACTACCCTCACTAAGTCATATTTAGGATTGTCTTGAGGGGAAAATATTGATCAGTTTCTAGGTAACTAGCTTTTAGATGGCTTGTTCTTTATGTCATCTGACTTTCAAGATGTGAAAGAAAGGCAGAATAGTTGAGATTTGTTCACACCTGAATGCTTACATTTGGTTACATTGCTATTTGCTGTGTCATTGAAAATACAATTATTAAATAACAGTGTATTTATAGGCAACTTCTATCGTATGAGATAGATAAAAGTGTATGTCTTCCTCTATAATCTTCCTCTATACACTCAAAAAGACACAGTTTTACTTTTCAAACTTAATTACAACGCTGCAGGCCATCTTTCTCTCTCTCTCTCTCTCTCTCTCTCTCTCTCTCTCTCTCTCTCAAAATGAACACTTACAAATCAAAGTTTACTAGATTATGGGTCAATACATTTGGTCAACACACGTCTCTCACTCGTAGCTCTGCCTGGTGACTGGAAGTTCCTGTCGTAGAGAAGAGCATTTATTTGTGAACTTCACAATAGTTGTGCAGAACAAAATAAGCATTGATAAGAAAAGGAAAGTCCTCCTTTTTGTGTCCATCGCCCTCCTTAAAGCCGCAAACCGTGACTTCAAACTTCCGCTAGGTAGGGCTGATCGGGCCGCTGGACACTTTGCTCCAATAATAGCTTACTTCCTCCGCGTGTACATAGTATTGTTATAAAATGCAGAATTGAACTGCACAACAGCTGCTTGTATAGACAACAAGGTCAACAAAGCCTGTAATTTGTTATCCATGTCGTCTTCTTCTGGCGGCCTGACGAATCAGGGAAGGACACGTTGTATCTGCTCAGACCCAATCAAGCAGCATACGTGGGTGTCGACGTCATCGTTTTTAAAGGTCTCCGCCCGTCTGCACTACGAGGCGAGGAGTTTTCAAACGAACACGGCATCTGTAGCTTTTTCAAACCCCGGAGTAGTGTGGACGCTCGGCGTAAACATAGCAAGATATATGCGTTTTAAAATGGAAACAACGTAGTGGATGTAGCCCCACGGTCTTCTTACTATTTACAATATTAAGTGTTACACTTTCTCTATTCAAAACCAAACGTATATATTTATTAATCACAAAATCCTTGTAGTTTACGATAACGTATTGGTCCTATAGTATAGCCAATGACCCCTGACACCAGTTTTAAGGGCAACATGCTCCAGATAAAAGTGATAGAATTTGTATTGTTCAATTTCATATTGAATATGATGGTTTGGAATTTAAGACTGTTTTGTCCAATAAGTTGTTAAAAATCTTTTGAAAAAGTGATGCTTTCCATCCCATTTGTATTTGGGAAGCACCTTTTGATGCCTGTGAATTTAGCTGGCTAGATTATCGCATCATTCAGAATGTAGCCTCTCGCATCTTTATTCAGTCCCAATCATTCCAATTCTCAAATTCGCTACCTGTTAATTACAGAATTGACTTAAAGATCTCCCTCCTGGTCCATGAAGCTCTCAATGGATCTGGCTCCAGATTATATATCTGACATGCTTCCAATTTATCCACCCAACAGATTTTCTCAGATCACTAGACGGATGTCTCCGTCAAATTCCCAGAGCTCAGTCTAAATCTGGCGACTGAGCATTCAGTGTTTATGCACCTAAAGCCTGGAGCAGCCTGCCTGCTAATTTGAGGTTTGCACAGACACAATCTTCATCTACTTCTGTGTGAATATATGATGTGTCTGTCTCTATCTATGTTTTAACAAATTGTTATCACTGTGTAAAGCGGTTTTAATTGCGCTTGTATGCGATTATGCTCTTCAAATTAACTAGAACATGTTGACACAACTAATTCAATGCTGCTGTGACCTCTAACAGGATAATAATCATACTGTTACATTGCAACACTTGACAGGAGCCATGTGCAGACTTGTATTGGTCCCAGGTTGGAAGGAAGTGTTTCCTCCTGGGGAAAAGTGTGATCATGATGAAAGCCTACCAACGCGGCAGACTTTGGAATCACTGCTGTGCAATATTTTGCAGATGGTGAGTATAATAAGTGTGCCCCAGAAGAGCTTGTCATGCCCGAGCTTTGCCTGCAGCACTCTCATGCTCTGCGTCTCCTGCCAAACCACAGCGGGCAAAGGCAGGCGAGCACCAGCAACAACCTCCATACACACACAAACGGGAGCTGCTTAAACAGGCAAACAGAGCGGATACAATTGCGTTTTCTAGACATCTAATCAGTTAAAGATTCGACATTTCTGTTCCATATTCATGCCAACATAAGAAATGCGTCTCTGAAATGTTCACTCTGTCCTCTGTTGCAGAAAATTGACCGCATAATTAGCACTTGAGGACGACACCACAGGTGAATTTGCTTACTCATCTACTTACTCTGCAGATAAATGAGAGCACACACCGTTGCACACCTTGTGCTCATCAGTTACCCGAGTGAGACAGGTGGTGCTGGATAGTCAGCGTGCGTGCCCTCTCCCTAGCAGTATGTGCTGGCATCCTCCCCTGCCATACTTTCGCCGCCTACGCACACGAGTGTTGCAGATGGGCTCTGGTGTAGCGTGAAGCTGAATGCTCCTTTACAGTCCTCCACGGTAGGAAAACACATTTAAATCTGACAAACTCAAGGTCCCCATATGAACAGATTTCACTTACACAACAAACTACTGACACAACTGCATTTCGCTGTCTTTGTACTTGTACTCTATGCAATGACAACACATTTGAATAAATCTAAACTAGAATTTGTCCAACCAAACATGCCAGGCTTTCCACCGTAGTAAGTGAGGAAATGTTTTTCCCCCCGATCCTCAAAGTGTAAGTCTGAGGAGATGACTTAGGGCCTCAACACACTGTCGGATAACAACGATCTTGCAGGTTAATTGCATCTTGCACAGTGTCATGTCGCACTTTCCAAGATGGGTATAACGAAATCTTGGTTGCGATCTGTGTCTGACTGTAACAATATACATTTTTAGACATGTAAGTAGAGACACATTAGTAAGTCATCCATCTTTGATGCTGTTATTCAGCCATAGTGAGGGCACAAAATGTAGTTTTACAAAAATGCTGCCGGCCAGTGTATTGTCACTTCATGCCGTAGTCCAATTGGTTAGATTTTAGACGCGAGTTGGAGCCACATTGAGAGAATTGGGCCCCTTAATTTCTGACAGGCATGTCTTTGATCACAAAAGCCCTAAATTGTACATATGTGGAAGTACAGTATCTCCCACTATGCACCGTTTTGCAGTAACATCCACAGATTTCACCACCTCTCCCTCACTGTTGTCATCTTTTGTGAGGGAGCCAAAAATGACATTGTGAAGAGGCGTTCAATTATCCAGGTCATAAGATAACAGTGCTAGAAGTATACTCACTCACAGATAAGACCATCCTGACATCCTCTTTCCTCAGGCAGTTTCACACCAATGCACGGCATAACTCACGCGGCTCTGATGACTCACGTGACTGCCACGGGACCCTGATGACCCTCGGGTCATGTTAATGTGTGGACAACCAGAAAAAAAGGTTACAATTCCTGGGACAGAAGAGAAGCACCTCTTGGGTGAGTAACAAAACATCTTTAAGATTGAAGTAAGTCTAGACAATAAAGCTCTGCCACTAATACTGGTGACAGTGTTGAAACCCCAGATGTCATATTTGTGTTGCTGCACCATTTGATCAAACGTCTCGTACATTATTTTATGTTTCTCTATAATTCAGCCACACATGGTTGGTAATTTATTTGTAACATTTTGACTATGATTTAAAATAAATGTCTGGCGTTTGGTGGTCCGTGGGATTGTCAGTGATATGAATGAACGACCCCTGCAGTTTTTCCTCCCGCTGTCAGGTTCTTGATGCTGAAGAAGTGTCATGAATCCCATCAGGGCAATCAAAGAGTTTCCAGCTGACCTGATCTGCCTCGTATTCACCAGTCTGTTATCAACCTTGCCTGATTTGAAGAGAGAAGAGAAAAGATGAATGAATATTTCTGCTTCTTGCTCTCTTTCCCAGGATTATTGTAGTCAAGAATGGCTCCGACACATCTCATTATGAGACACAAAATGTGATTCGGTGCGCTGCTGAGCTGTGAGCAAACGAAGGAATTCATTCAAATTGCCAATTTTGACGATAACGAACCCGGCATTTCAATTGGGTTTTGAAGAACTGCAGCTTCTTTTAGGGAGCAAAACGTGTGTAAAGGACTGAAAGGTCAGACTTCAAATTCACACACTTTCAGTTGAGTTGAGTGAACATGCTGACCTACCAGAGGGCAACCGTCAAGATTAATGATCAACACCAGCTCCCTGAAAGAAACAAAGGCATTTTAGATCCTCCTGTGTGTGTTTGCATGGATCAATGGTGAGCTCTAATACTGTACCTTCATTCGGCATCATCCATTGACAGCAGGTTATGGTGATTAAGTGTTCCTTTATCTGTTCTCGGGCTACAACAAAGGTCCAAAATAGGATTAAGCGGAGACGTGAAACACTACCACTGCTAATGCTACGGCCCTTTGAGAATCTACTGGCAATGAGAAGAGCCAGGATGCTGCAGGGCAGGATTATGGAACAAAGAGATGGAGGGATATGGAATGAGGTGTGGGAGCTCCCCCTTCGCCTCCCTTTTTCATCTTGACATCCAAACCCCTTGAATGCTTTCCGTACCATCAAATTGTGCTCTGTGAGGCAGCATCCCTCACTCGTTTATCTATCCCTCATGTCCGTGGCGTGTTGTTTGTCTCCGGATGAGTCAGTGCTGAGCGGCCACAGTAGATGTGGTTCTTTCAAGTGGCGAGAGCAGCGAGAGGGACGTTCATTCATCAAGACGAAGTGCAGTGCAATCGAGGCAGTAAGCGTAAGTTAGATTAATGGCTAATAACCTCAAGGAGGGAGATGATTCATCACTTCCTAAAATTAAGTTCATTAAAGAACTGCCTGTGGGCATACATCAGTGTCTCCTACTCCAGATGATCTTGTTTGCTACAGTGTAACTGTAAGAAGTTACACCTCATATTTCCTCATATGAACACAAAAAAAATACATACTGTAAGGCTGCATCGTTATATTATTTTCAGCATTTATACTTTGATTCATTGATTCTAACGATGTGTTTCTTGCAGTGGAGAAAGGTAAATAAGCACTGTACTTATAATTTTGAGGTATTTGTACATTACTTAAGTATTTAGTTTGTAAGCTACTCTACTACAGTTTGCATGGAAACATTTTAATTGCGTAACTTTGTTTCTTTACCCAGACCCAGTTTGGTGTGACTTGTCTGGCTGGGTGGTCGGCCATGGGCGGTGATCGTCTCAAGGTCTGTTCCCCTCGAATGAATCCAATCCCTTCGCTTCATTCTCCGGAGGTGATGAGTCTTATGCCATAAGTGCTCAATTAATACAAGAAAAGACAACAAATTAAGAGGGAAATGTAACAACATTCGTGGGAGCGACCTGCTGCAGCATGTACATGCGCCGCAGTTACCATTTTCATTACATTCGTCGACATTCTACACTATGATTTATTTTTTTCATGACATTTTTCAAAATACACTACATGGATTTTTTTCATGATCATTATTGACATATTATACAATGACTTTTTTCATTTCCTTTTTTAATATAATATGCTACCATTTTTTCAAACTTTTTACGACATAATATACTAAGACTTTTTTCAATGTACTATTCTATAATATTCTACAACTTTTTTAATTTTTTTCGACAAACTATACTTTTTTTTGTGACATTAGTTGACTTACTATACTATTCATTTTTTGTAACTTTTTTGAGATGACATGACTTTTTTTGAATTTTTTACATACAATACTATGCCTTTTTAAAAAACATTCGTCGACATACTGTACTATGTACTAGACTAAGACTGTATTTGACATTAGCCAACTAACTATACTATAACTTTTTTCAACATACTATACTATAACTTTTTTCTCATTATTTTCACATATTTCAACACTACTATATACTATGAAAGTTTTAGACATACCATACTATGAGTATTTTCCATAGCAATTGTCAACATACTATATATACTGTGGCATTTTATGACATAATATACTTGGACTTTTTTGTCTTTTTCATGGCATACTAAACTATGATTTTTTTTTTGTGCCATTACTCGACATACTATACTATGTTTTTTATTATACTTTTTGACATATTATACTATCAATTATTGATGAAATATTTCAACAATTTATACTCAGACTTTTTTTCAACATACTATATTATTACATTTTCCATAATATTTTTGGACATACGCCTCCGAGGAGGCTCTGTGCTTACTGCAGCGTGTCACAATTGTCCATGAAGGGGAGGTCGGGGCCGAGGATTCTCTCTGCAGCTTTAATGACTCGTTGAAGAGATTTTCTATCAGCCTGGGTTGTTTCCAAACCACACGATGATCCCACTGGTGAGAATGCTCTCACTGAGTCCTCTGTAGGCTTGGGTGAGTCCGGCCTTCTCCAGCAGCCTGATGAAATAAAGCCACCGCTGTGCTTTCTTCACTGTTGCTACAAGCCCAGAAACGTGCAACTGTCGGCCGTCTCCACCTCAGTCCCCTCGATGGTGAGAAGCTGCAGAGGGGAGGCTCTCCACCTGAAGAAATGTCTTTTTGGGACATATTTTGGCGTTTTAGTGACTTATATTGACATTATATACGTTTTTTTTTTTTTTCCATGACTCTTTGAAATACTATGGTTTTTTTGACTTACTATACTATACTGTTTTTTTTAAACTCTTTGAACATACTATGGCATTTTTAAGATATACTACACTTTGTCTTTTTAGGATTTTCTTTCAATATACCATAGCTTTTTATGACATACATTTACATTTTTATGATGATTTTTTGACATACTGCGCCTCTAAAGTCATAGCATACTTATTTTTCATAATTTTTTATGTACTACACTATGACTTACTAACTTTGTCATAAAAAGTCGTGGTATAGTTTGTCATTATGAAGTCACAAAAAGGCCACAGTATACTATGTCAAAAAAGTCACAGTAAGTCTTAAAAGTCATAAATAAAAATGTAAAAAATGAACAATCATAGTATAGTATGATAGAAACGATAAACAGTCAAAGTATAGTACACAGTAAAGAGTGTCAGAAATGAGTGTGATGAGAATGATTCATCTTCTATCAAAATTGTTGCAGATTTAAACTCTGGCAATTCGCTTTAGCTCTTTTTAAAATCATGGATTTGTTGTAGCATTTTGTGTCGGTGTCTGAAACCCGAAATGCATCAACAAATACTGTATAAACTAATTACTCTTCTCCATGACCAGTCAGTGGAGCGGAGCTGCTGCTGCTGCTGCTCACACAACACATGAGCCGAGCCTGGGAACAAACAGGTGCTCAGAAGTAACCCTGCCAACCAAAGTGGAAACTCCCCCACGCGTCCATTCATGATGTACAGCCATCGCTGCTTCCTCACAATACCGTTTGTACCGCGAGGCCACACTGAGTGCTGAGGCCCCTGGCCAGAGACGAGCTATCACTAGGCAACAGGCAGGAAGGGAATCCGCAGCACAGAGTTACTGCTGCTACAGTGAGCTGTGTTGGGCTCGTGACGGAGACCGGGCTGGATATCATGGACACTGGCCCAAAACACAGAGGGTCACATTCAATTTGGTCATCTTCATGGTGCTTTAGATACAGCAGCACGGAAGCAACATGTTCTTCTTCTGTTCTGGCTTCAGTGACGATAGAATCGCATATATTATCTCAACAGGTTGGAAAACAAGGATTCAATTAAGGACAAACATGTTTTCAGGGGGAAGATTAATCTCTGGGGATTAAAAAAGATGACTCTCATATCTGGTCTGACTCTTCTGGTTACCTTCATTCCGCTGTCCTCAAAGTTAAATGGCGGTTTAAAAAAAGCACAACAACAAGGTCTACTGTAAGTATATCCTAAACCGTAGTGCTGGTGTCATATGTTTGATATTTGGTGCAGGGAATTAGTTTCCGCCAGTTAATATCCTGACTTTGAGAGAGAGCTTGGTCAAGGTTGGGAACTGTTGCTATTAATGAACGTTAAGACTTTATGCAACAAATTGTGCAATTTGAATAAACTTGAGTTGACAAACGGGACTGAAAACTGGCAGAAAAAACGAAACGTGTGATCTATAAAGTAGGCCAATTCTTTTCTCAGTCGAACGAGATGAATTAAGAGAACATTACCAGGTTCTGCTGAATTTGAGGGTCATCACACATCATTGGCAGAGATCAATTTGGTCTACAAAATCTGCACTCTAATAAACGTTGGAAGTATTCCCTCGTGGATGTACTTAACCAAATAATTTGCTTTATTGAACATAAGATGCCTTCACACAGGTAACAAAAAGACAACCGATATGCTTGAAATGAAAAAAGAAAAACCCACATTTTATTGCACTTAAGTTATAAGAAAATAAAATTCTAAGTGAATCAAACAAATACACAATCCCTTTAAGGTTTTTTCTGTCTGTTTTCTTTTTTTGCCAGGCAGTTTACATTAACTGAAAAAATAAAACACCTGCAACAAATCTGATTTCTCAAACCAGACCATAAATTAAAACAGAGGGAGAAAACAACGAGAGGAGATAGAGCAAGATTGTTTTCTTTTTTTTTTCTTTTTTAATATACAGTGTTATACCACTTTCACAGTTCAGCTTGAGTTGTGACTCTTGGAGATTGAGACGATTTTTCGTTTGGCTACAATGTTTCTGTTCACGTTTTGTTGCCTTGTGTTTTTATTTCCCCCCCACTGACAATCCTCGAGGCTGCGACCGCCGCAGAGCAGCCCGGCCCGGAGGTTTGAACTGCAACACATGTAACACTAAGACTCCTGGCAGCTCGACCCGTCAGTTGATGCTTGTGGTCTCCTCTGTTGCTTCAGACATCTTTGAATTGAACAACAATCACACACGGATACGGACAGTTCTTTCATTCACGTGTTAAAATCGATACATCTGCTAGTTTTTTTTTTTTTGTTTTTTTTTTCCTTTGCCACAGTCCACACAGCATTTGTACATTTCCCCAAAGAACAGGCTGAAAGAGCGTTGTCCCAAGGAATGTGTTTACAAGTTGCCCGTTAACACACGCACTCATGCACACACACTAACAGTGTACATCCCCTCGTTTCCTCTCAGCAGGCGATCTCGTCAGTATCTGTCGGACGCGCTCCCTCCTCTCAGCCTCGTAGAGGCACGTTTGGCTCAAGTTTCAGTGGCAAAAACAAACAAAATAAAACTAAAAAGTTGGATGTTAACTTTTGTGATCTTTTGTTTCTTAAAGTCCAAACATATAGAGTTCAATTTGGAATTTTGCCTGGGACTAAAACGTCACAGCAAGTAAAAGTTCCATCTCTCTCTTCTTTTCCGTTCATCTAGCAGCATAAATACAGTTTGGCCACTGGGAGAAAACAGTAGAGGGGAAGGGGCTGGGGGGGATTCGGGGGGGTTCGGGGGCATTGATCCACAGCGCTTAGAGGGAAGAACCTTTACTTCTTCTCGTCACAGCACTGGCACTGAGAAAACCGCCCCAGCTAGACTGAAAACCTCTGGACAGCACGGATGTTTTACATGGAGACGGAGCTCCAAACTCAGGTATGTAGAAAAAAGTAAAGGAAGAACAAACAACTCAAAAAAAACAAAACCTTGTGACATAATGACAGCAAACCTAAACAGAGCAGGTTATTAATACTGGGATTTGTTGCTTTTGGCAACCGCAAAGAAAGAAGAAAAAAAAAAACAAAGGTGAGTGAAACCCCTTTCATATGATAAACCAAGAACGTGTTGAAATTCACAGTTGTGTTTGTGTGCGTTATTGTAAAGAAAACCGAGTGTAGAACAATGAGAACAGAAACGGAGTGACAAGAAACGAGCCTGATTACAGGCTGAAGCCTCCAACCTGCTCTCCTTTACAGCAAGCAGCTGCAACGGTGGGTGTGGAAATTTACCCTTTTAAATGTCTCCCACCTTCCTCAATCTCTTCCTACAGTGAATGTTTTCCGGTTGGCCGTTTGAGTGTGTGTGTGTGTGTGTGTGTGTGTGTGTGTGTGTGTGTGTGCGCTGATGGGAGGGGGAGGGTTGTGTGTGTGTGTGTGCGCGGAGGGGGAGGGTTGTGTGTGTGGGGGTGGGGGGGGGGGGGGGGGTCCTTTTAAAAAACAATATATCTCTGTACATCTCAAAATCTGTCAGGCTTGAGCGAAACCAAGTCTCTGTGCAAAGCGGACCCCCGAACCGAAATGGTTGAGTTACTTCAAAAGAGTTCAGTCGTCATCAGTCGTTCTTCCTCTCTTCCTCCTCCCAGCCGATCGAGGGACGGACCGGTGGAGCCCCGCCGCCTCGTTTCCAGCCCGATGCCCTCCGACTCCACCGCGTACTGGTGGTAGGGGGTCGAAAGCGGGGGCTGAACACATGTGAGGGTCTGTGGCTCTGTCAGTAACATTTGCCCTAAAGGGGGGACGGGGGAGTTAATGGTCGAGGACAGGACAGCCCACTGTCAGTGGTGGTGGTTGTAGATTTTGCGAGTTTGGGTGCAGAGCTCTGGGCTTTTGGCCCTCCGGTTTCTAGGTGCCTCATCTCCCCATCTCTCCATTCCTTCCTCTCCGCGGTTCGCTCTGTTCGTCCTTCCCCCACCGCGTCCCCTCTCACTTCATGTCCACGTCAAAGTCCAGCACCAGCAGCTTGGTCTCCTCTGTGCCGTTGCGGCTGCCCACCGCGCACACCAGCTTGGTGTTGGAGGCTCGGATGCGCCACACCACACCGCCGCTGCCGCCGCTCTCCAGAGTCACGAGGTTTCGGATGAACTCGCCCGTCTTCAGGTCCCACAGTTTAACTGTGCCATCGTCCGAGCTGGTGATGACAAAGTTCTTGTTGAACTGGAGGCATGTCACAGCGCTCTGGTGCTTGTGGGGACCTGAACACACAGAGAAACAGATTCTTAGAAGACACACTTAACTGCATTCCTCCCAGACGAACCGCAGTCTCCACCTCCACTAAACTATTTCATGCCTGGGCCTCTGTAGTTCCTGCTACAATTTAGTCAAAAACAGCCGTTTGTAATAAATAGAGTAATGTAGTGGGTATAGAGACGTAGATGGGTGAATTTGAAATGAGACTTGGATACCGAATAAATAACTCAAAACCTCTGAGACACAAAGGGAAAATTCAGCTCTTTTATTGCCGAAGCTATTGTGACAGTGTAGTCAAGAGTTCCTACTGTAGGCAGGCTTTAGGACTCGGGCTGTCACTGTCACGGAGGCTTAGCAGCTCCAGCTACACCTCCGTCTGCTGTGCGTTTGTGTGTGCTGGTAGCTGGCAGGATGCCACACTTTAAGTGAAGATGGCGGCTGTTACTGCCTTCCCTGAAGTGACTTTATTTGTGACTCTACGCGTGCAATGACTTAAGATTTCCCTCAGGGCTTGAAAACGATATCTTAATTAAATCAATTAGGGCGACACAAAGCACAAACAAGCGCAGAATCAAGTGCTGGCAAATGAACCGCTTTTATTATTTATTTATTTTACTGGAGGTTGCTATAGAAGCTATTTCATTCAGACAAATTCAATTTCTTTCCGTTTTCACAATCCATTTGAGGAGAAATGTCTTTTGAAATCTCACCATCAACACGCTTTCACATATTTTCCATTTCTGTCTCCAGTTAGTTCAAAGGCTGTGATATTTACTCGAGTATTCAATCGTGCTCTGCACCAACCCCCAACATGCCTGCCTCTCTCCTCCCCTCCCTGCATTAGCACAACAAAGCCTGCTCCATCATTACCTATGCGCTCTTCAGCTGACAGTGGCGACCTTGTTGTCGGCCCATTGTCTTATCAAAACACGCTAATGAATGGCATAACTTGTCCGCTGACCTAATTATATGACCTACAAAGTCCCCCAGCCTTCATCCCTTCACTGTAGTCACCCCCTCTTTACAAGACACACACACACACATCCTCCCCCCTATCCGTCGTATCCCTCCCCTTTGTCTTCAGACTCTCACTAGGGCATCCCTTTGTTCAGCGGGGGTGTGTGTGTTGGTGTTTGTAGAACTAGCATGCAGGGTTGTAGTTTGCTAATGAGGGTATTTAGGGGCGGGGGCGCTGGTGGTTGCTGCAGCTATTCAGCAAAGGATTTCCAACTTCCTGTGAGGCACCAGTGCTGCTGCTGATGGGGTTTGAACTATTCAAACAGACACAAAGGAAATGAGAGCGTAATCAGGACCAGCAGGTCCACAAGGTGTTGGCTCTGTACTGCCACACACACATTTATATAGTGTGGATTCTAATTGGACGGTCAGTTTCAAGCTAAGTCCCATCTTGTGTGCTTTTTGTCTTTGCTCAAGGCTGCTATCGCCGTTTAAGTTACACGTTTACAGTTAAGTGTACATCTGAATGATTTTGTGCACAGTCTGCACTATAACGTAAAGCAAGACGACTGTAATCCAAACGTTGTTGTAGTGTACTGTAGTGCAACATTCAAGAAACATGGTGCAGGAAGATACTACCAACTAGTACCAGATAAAGACCTACAACACACTAAAAAGGGAATGTGCGATTTTTTTGGACTGATTTTTAACTGGATGATATTTTAAAGGTGCTACATTTGAAATTGACATTAATATAGCAGCAAACCATAAGCTATGTAAAGATATAGCGGAGTAATGTCTACCTGAGCACAGAATGAAGTGACCCTTTCTCCGTTTGTGTTGTAATCCGAGCTTCTCTGCGTTTGGTTGACATAGCCAGTCAGGCTGCGCGTGCACGCCCACTTAAAGCCAAACTTAGATGGCAGACTCACCTTGCAGTGTTTGCAGGCACTGGCCCGTCTTGATGTCCCAGATCTTGACGGTGGAGTCTGCGTTGCCTGAGACCAGGATGTTGTCTTTGAGCTCCATGCCGCTGGTGAGGGACTGATGCCCCGTCAGCGTGTGGATGCAGTTGCCCGTCTCCACGTCCCAGACCCTGATAGACGTGTCCAAAGAGCCACTCACGACGTGGATTCCATCAAACTAGAAGGCAGAGGGGGATCAAAAGTTCAGCCTCCACACTTGTTTTCCCGTTCTGAAAGCAGACTGAATGTTGATGAAATTCATTTTAAAACGGACTGAAAATCAAGCTGCCACTTCAAGATGACAGTAAAACGTTACTTTGACTTGCAGCCGAGGCAAGAGCAGCATACTTTCTATTTCTATTAACAAATTTAAGATTAAACCCATTGAAATGAATGAATTTCATTGATCTGTGTGAAACTTTCCCTTGTATTCACACGTCCAATAGTGGAGCATCAACACTTTAAAAAGCGGAGCGCTGCAGCGTGCTACAAAAACCAATCTATCAGCGCAGTAAACAGCCTCCTCTCTGAGGCTGATGGCCACCAGCTGAAAGTGCACCGTAATCACACAGAGTGGGTGAGAGGACATCTTAGAGGACACAGAGGCATGAAAAAACAACCACACACACACACACACACACACACGTTTGGAAAGGCTACATTAAACATTTAAAAACAGTAGATAAAAATGAGCACGACAGATAAAAACATTAGTGCAATCACATTACATGGACTTGTTTATGTGCCACATTGACAAAACAACCTTAGAAAGAGAAGAAATATGTTCACTCTGTGACTGCCACATCTAACTGTTACCAACTGACAAAATCGATTGCTTTGGTGGTGCAATATTTTACAGTCTGAACTAGATACAATTAACTTTTAATGGTGCAACCCCTTATAATCCAATGATATAATTTCAAACTAACCAGCTACTTTTTAAGACCTCAGAAAGGACTTAAAGTACAAACTGGATTTATGAATAGCTGTCTGTATTTCCTAGATTATGCAGGTCCAGCCTGAAATATATGTATGCATTTGATGTACAAATGGAGAAACACAACACAGAGCACCCTTTTTTTTTTCTTTGCCACACTGCTGAATGCGTGTCTGAAGCTGCTCACCTGTAACGAGTACACTCTGTTGGTGTGGCCCTGCAGCGTGTGGAGGCAGGTCTCCGTCTCGGGGTCCCACACCTTCACCATGAAGTCGTAGGCACCGCTGACTACCCGCCGCCCGTCATACTGGACGCATCGCACGGCCGCCACGTGGCCCATGAGGACGTGTAAACACTGACCCGTCTCAATGTCCCAGACGCGCAGCGTGGCGTCGCGAGAGCCACTGACCACCCTGAGAGAAAACCAGAGAGACACGACGAGTCAGACACACGTGGGAAAACGTGACGCTTCAAGAGACCGTTGACTGTAAAGAGTCTGGATGCAGCAACTAAATGAAAACTGTTGTGAAGTCTTAATGTTGAGCTTCACTTTCCCACACGAGTAACAGATTCAGTAAGATTGAATTCAATACTCGACACAACACTGACTCATACTGTGGCAGCTGCATTGACAGGATAATGAGACCGGTATGAACATTTTCTTTCACTGCTTTGCGTAACCTACAGAGTCACATTCATGTTCCTACATGAAAGCACAAAAACAACCATTTAACTCTAACAGCCGCCCTCCAGCAGTGTCTTCACCCCCGGAATGGTAAAAAAAAAAAAACATACATATATTACAGGTTATAGAAATGGAAACTCCCTTTAGGGTGAAATCTTTACTCAACTTTGACATTTTTCCAGATTATTACAGTGAAAAGTTTGTACCGCAGATATCATTCATTATTATTTAAAAAAGAGAAGCATAGGAATTTAAATCTGGTGAATGATCGACATCGCGTTCCTTAATATTCATCAGATTCACGACGCTACAGACAGACATTCCTCCATATTATAAAATGATTTCTATTTTAAAAAAACAAAACAACATGCAGTAAACACACACATTACATACTCTGTTTGTAAAAGGCCTCACGGCACCACATGGATGGAAATCACCAGCATGTTGTTCACCGTCTGCCTGCAGCATTTCCACCGAGTGAGTAATCAAATGCTATACACAAAAACCTTGGTGGGCCCTAAGGCGAAGAGAGCACTTTGAGTCTCCGGAGTGTAATACTAAGTGAATGAGTGAGCAGCAGTTCACTTAGGACGGCTCACAGGGTCTATTTAATCTCTCAGAGACCACATGCTCACTTTCATAGCGATACTGTCCTCTTACAATGTTGCAGAGATGCTCTTTTTGCTTGGTGGAATCGCTGTGAGGTCGGGCGTTATGATTCTAATAATAACGGAGCACAAAGGGATAGTCCATGTGCTTATTTGTTTTCAACAAAACAAGATATAAAATGTTATTTGGTGAGCTTTAGTGGTGCTGGTCAGCGGATTTTATTACCTTTGGACAGAGCCAGTCTAGCCGTCTCCCCCGGCTTCCAGTTTCTATGCTAAGCTAAGCTAACATCTGTTGGGAACAACTTGATATTCAACATACAGACCAATCAATATCGCTCTCGTTTCCCTACTTTACTATTTCTTGAATAGAAAGAATTTTTACAAATAAACCTATCGATGTATGTGCCGGTAAGCAACACAATTATTTGTAAAGCTCACTAATTAACATGTTAATGGATTCATTTAGGGCTGCTATTAATTATTTTAATTTCTCTCTGACCATTATCTTCTCAATTAACAGATGCTTGTCATAAAGTGAATAATAGCAATCAGACTGAAGCTGTAAGTTCTGTATAACCAACAGAACAAAGCCCAAAGATAAAAACCTTAAACAGATTAATATTCTGTTGATCAACTCATCAATTAATACATTTACTCTTTCAGCTCCATAAGTATTAGTGAAATCTGCCCCATACCTTTTCTCATGTAGGTGCATGCAGCGCACTGTTGAGGTATGCCCATAGAGGGTGTGGATACATTCGCCTGTCTCTGCGTTCCAGACCTTGAGTGTGCGATCAGTGGAGCCGCTGATTATGATGTTGTCTCGCATCTGGGATGACCACACGCCCCCTGTGTGGCCCACCAACGTGCGCAGACACTGAAAAGATCGCAGAAGAAGAGGAGGTCTCGATCAGTATATTTCTCACAGCTACTGCAGATGTCGGATCAGAGAAAAGTCAGTTTCAAAGACATCCAGGTTGGTTTCATTCATATACTGTACATCGCATTTGCGCATTTCCCCACTGTGACCTCCTACTGCCTTCAGGGGGGGGGAAAAAAGACAAGGAAAATGAAATGTATGTGACCTTTTCAGGGAGAGAAGAATACCTGCGGCTGGGACAAAATCTCTCTCTGAGCACCTTTAATTGCTTTTACTTATCTGTTGGAAAAGCAGACGATTCGTTCTCTTTTTCACAAAAGGTTTTAAAACTGTCTTCAATTAAAAAACACACCCATTCATCCTCATTAGGGATGGTAGATTAGCTATTGATTAAAGCTGTTATGGAAATCTTTCTGATCAATTGAATTTGTGTCTCCACAGTTTCTAATTTGCCCCTCGATTTAATTACCCGAAATGCTTTAAACGAAAATGATTTGGGGAAAGGAGCGAGCTGTGGACGAGGTCGGTGGCGAGCGCTGTGGTCGTGTCAAGTTCAGAGTGGAGCGTGTCTACGAAGTGTTCAACATGTGACACCCCCCCCCCCCCCCGAATGCTGCTGATAAGCCGCTGAGCAGCGAATGGCGGGCGCAGGAGAGGCGAGAGGTTTTATTGCAGCGAGCGAAAGAGGATGAAGATGCTGCAGCCCGTCTTCGCCCTCTCTGTTGCATGATAAAGAGAATCAATTCATTAACTGTGGGCCAATGTGGCATGACCTGACAATCAACCTCACTACAGTGTTAAAAGTCTCTTGTTTTATCACCACGGTCCGTTTTCTGAGCTTTATACCGTAGTGAAATGAATAATACAGCTGTCTAACATCTGGCTAAACTACAATTTGTTCTGCATTTTCTTTGGGCATATTGTGGTACATTAGGATTATGTACAGCACCGTTGGCCAGCATGCATCTTAATCCACATTTGTGATAAATATTTGCTTGTCTTCTGTAATACCCAACCACAGGCCTGCAGTTTATTGTAATCATACTCTCAAGGATGAAAGATCTTCCTCGTGAATCGAAGCCAGTGGTCGAGGTTCCAAAACAAGAATCCCAGTGTGTGATTTAGTGTGTGATCTACTCTCACACTGCGTGGGAACAGAGTACCTGAACTGGAGGGCTTAAGCGTCTATCAGTCTATGAAACAAACATAAGACGAGGCCGTCCCTGAGAGTGAAAGAAGACGTGCATTCTTTTAATGAACCTTTTCTTACAAACACATCAAGGGTTTTTATACTGTGCTTAACAGTTGCATGATGTTTTCATACATTTAAAGAAAGAACTGTGGGAGAGTGTCCAGTGTAGCAGCCAGCCACAGAGCTCTAGACCATGTACGACTGATTACGTACTGTAGCTTTCTCTTTGTATTGAAAAAGAACGTTCTTTGCCTTAGCAGGAAATATCAGAAAACAAGGGATAAGAGGGATAAAGCTGATGGAGCCAATGATTTGCAAAAGGTTAAAATAAACTACCCCAGGTCAAGAAATCACATTACAGACTCACACTGCATGATTCAAAGATCACCCAGGCTGCTGCTTTAAGGACCAGTCACATGTTTTCACATCATTTTAAATGACTTCACAGTTTGTGAGTAAAGACAGACGGAAGCAGAAGAAAGATCTCAGACTTCTACCGTGGCCGTGGAAAATGTTCTGCTTGGCTGAATGCTGGAGTCTAATAACAATTCAAAAGTAGATCTGTTAAAACTGTTTCTACATTTACATAAAGTTTTAACAGCAGCAGCATCTATGGGGACCATGTACGCTATGTAAATGTTGAAATGCCAGCTAAACCAGCTATACCAGCTAAAATAACAGCTAAACTAACAAACACTTGAACCAATAATACCCACTATAATAGCCCAACATTTCATTTTTTTCTGCTTTGCTCTCTCTGGTCAGTGGCCCTTGGTAACATGTACTTTCGTGGCATCCCGATAGATAGAAGTAATGAGTAAAGTCACTTTCTGTTGAGTCACTTCAGTCAACTGATCCACCATGCATGCTTTCCCCCCTGAACAGATACAACTGACCATGGTCTCAGCTTGTTTCACAGAAGCACGCTGGTGGAATAAGGGAGATAAATAAAAACGGTCTGAAGACTGAAGGTATTATGAGAGCTGAGCGAGGATGAGGAGGGCTGTGGATGGGTATGATACCGGCACACTGTTGTCTTGTCTCGTATGCACAGATACACTGATTTTTCTCCAAAAGGCTTTATCATGGAGACACAATACAAAGCCTCTGTTGCATTAATGCTAGATGGCCATAATTACCATAATTTATCTTAACAATAAAAGCTCAAAAAGTGATCTCTCATATCTGCCAGTTAAGGAAGAGGAGAAGTTAAACTGGGAATCTGGCAGCGGACACCTCTCCCTGGGTCTGCCATGTTAGATCGGCCTGACAGCTGAGACTGCTGCTGACAGGCACTGCCAAGGACATGCGCTGCTCTGTTGAGCACCAGGCCGCCACCTTTGATGCGCTGAGATGTGTGCGGCTGTTTGTGAGCGGAAGATTGACATCTTTCACTGACGCTGGAGGACGCGCAGAGACAAAGGTCCATCAGGTAAAGACAGGAAGCCTTCAGGCAGCAAAACTCCTACAGACCTTAAATCGTATTTAATCTCCCACTCTGGTGTTTGTTAAATCTCTGATGCAATACTTCCAACCACAATCAAATCCCCGCTGTCTTACCCGATCGCTGAGCAACGTCCCAGTGCTTCCAGAGGTGTGGAGGCATTTACATGTAAAGAGCCCGAATAATAACCGGGATTGCCTCACAGCAAAAGTTCAGTTCACGGTGTTTTACATAACAAGATAAATCCAGGGCAAGACAAAACTGGCAGCAAAGACAAAACAGCGATTAACATCATCTTGGAGAAATGGCAAGCCTGCACTGATGAGTATTTATGGAAATATATATCAAAATGAAGCCACGTCCATGCAAACAAAACCTGTCAATATGATGCGACACTTTAACAGAAGAACAGGATATTGGACGGATTCATTAAACAACTGATAGTAACATCATCTTTCCAGCATCATAATGTATGCACTATTTAGATATGTGAAGAGGATGCTGGGAGTGGAGACGCATAACATTCGGATGCCGTCAAAGTGATGTAGCACAACTTGATCCACCCCACAGTGTCCCATCACAGGGGGAATCTTTTTTGATCGTTCCAAATTGAACAAAAGGTTTCTGCCGAATAGCAGCAAAAGTGGCAGAGAAGAATTGTTAACGCTGCTCTACCTCTGGCACATCTTTGTCTATTTCTATGACCAATTTCTTTCTCCGTACCCTCAATTTAAATCCTCTACCTGCAGTGAAAGCTGCCAGAGCTGCAGTTCAAATCTCTCATCTGAAGAAGACACACAGAAGCCGCTGATCTCGGAGAGAATGAGCCAATTTACTCTTGTGATCTGTCGCTCATCAACTCGTATCGGAGAGACTACTTTTTTGTGGTGACGGAAAACATCTCATTTCAAAAGGACAACTTTTAAAAACTAACATCAGAGTTCTTGATCATCGTGCTGCTATCTCTCATTGATCCAATTCTGAGTAAGACCGAAGTACTGGTGTTAGCGGCTGAGCTGTGGAAGGTTACGCTGAGCTTTCTCTGAAGTTGGAGGGTTCATGTGAGAGGTGAAAGGCTCATCACGGGCAAACATCACTTTTAAAAGGAAGATTATGGAGTAGATATTATTTGCTTTATGAAGGACAAGAGGAATGGATATTGGCAGGCGGATTGGGAGCCAAGGGCCGTCGCAAACTGTCTTGTTACTCAACACCTTGAGATCCCCGATAGCCACTTTACAGGCCGGCATCTCAAGAAAACGTAGCAATCAAGTCCTCAAGTCGATGGCAGAGACTAAAAAGCATGTTGACAGAGTAGCAAAAACAAATGCTAATGTAATCCCATTGTGTTTTTACTTTACCGTTTTACTGGCTTCGACAGACTCTTCACCCGAAATGGTTGACGAGGCTTAATTGGCCATTCGTCTGCGGTGAGAGATTCTCTCGCTTGTGTCGAGAGCCAAGGAAGCAAAGAGACGAAATCCCACAGAGGGGTTTGTGTTCTGAATACATCACCCAAACAGAAACGGATTTGGGCTCATCTCTTCTTCATGACTAATGTAAACAAACAAATCGTAGACGGATTAGCGTTGTCGAAACCGCAGACGGTGTACTTGTGTTGGCTGTGACGTCGGTCTGAATGCAGGGAGGTTTCACAAAAAGCACTGAGAGCACGCTGGCGATGTGACTCATCGCAGACTTCCACCACCAACGTGGATCCGCTGCAGCTGTAACTCAACGACCCGTCATCCAGATGTCTTTGGGTGAAGGAGAGCCAAATCGTGCTCCGTGCCTATCGGATGACCTTGGCGAGATCTGTTCGGATCAGCAAATGCTGAGACTGATACGAGTGTAATCACCAGTAGGCTGAAAGCCAACTTTACTATTTGTTTGGAGTCTTTAAAGCAGTGAAAAGCAAACTCTGTGGTGTATTGTGTACAACCCAAAGAGAGACCTACTGCAGTGTGATCATGCAGAATATCAACTTTTCTGTGAATGCATGTGTTCACAGCTCACAGTCTCAATTACTCGCCGAGTAAAAGTGAAAGGAATAGAGTGGAAAAGAGGAATATGCAACAACAGTTTACGGAGGATTTTTTTTTTAGACAAAATCAAAAATGGCGTCCAACACCGAGGCATGAGAGAGCTGCGATTCACAACAATCTGTGAACCGCTCTCCTACACCACCGTACAACCACTGCTTTTCTTTTTAATACACAGCAGCGTAAAGCTGCAGCCAAGGCCTGTGTAGCTGCACCAGCCTCAGCTATGCATACTAACAGCTCTTGCAGACAAGTGCTGCGTAACAAGTCAGCAAAACCGCAAAATGTAAGAGAAGAGAATAGACAGAGACAGAATGGAGGTTATTTTCACCGGATGGGGCTAATGTTACTAATTACTAACTATATTGATGGTACAGGGAGCAACGTTTTCATGTTTTCAATAATTTAGATGTCTCATCCACTTCCCAATAAACAAGTCGGAAAAGATCAATGAAGTGAATTCATCTTGAACTTGCCTACAGTCCATTAGCATCTCACAACAGTGCAGAAGAAAAGGAAGCCATTAAGATAAAAGGGGAAAACAGGAAATGGAAAAAGCAGTTAACCCATACCTTTCCTGTGATGGCCGACCAGACTTTGAGCGTGTTGTCGTCAGAGCCGCTGACAATGCGGTTGCCACAAAACTGGAGGCAGGTGATCACGTGGTCGTCGTGACCTTTCAGCACCTTCAGATGAGACAGATCAAGAGAGACGCAATGAGAAGGACAGGGACGGCGGGGTGGATGCAGAATGACACGGCAAGAACTGAGGCCGACAATGAGGCGTCTCTGGTGCCTTGTACACCAAAGGGGAGATAAGAGGAAAATGTCACCAAGTGCTGCAGGTGTACACGGCTCTTTAAGCAGTGTGTGTGTGTGTGTGTGTGTGTGTGTGTGTGTGTGAGATACTGGGTCACAGGACTGCTAGCTCAGCACACTGCATATGCAAAGGAGTATGAAGAGCATCGGCGGCGGACTAAAACGACCCGCAGCTGTTTCAAAATGAGCCAAAGTATACAAGGCCCATTAAGGATCAGCTGTAGCATGCTGCTCGTGCTTTACGGGAAACTTCTGAACGGGCAAAAAGACAAATAGTCTTTACATTAAAGGACAGTAAGATCATCCTGTGCTGCAGCTTAATTAGTATTCAACAAGAATACTGTGGAGACCTGACCTCTCACTAACTTCCCATCAACTTTCTGAGACTCAAAGCCATTTCATATCAGGTCTATGAGATCATCCGCCCGCTGGGGAATTGAAGTTTGAAGGCACAGCTACCTTGGGTGATTTGAGGTCCCCTCTCCTCCAGTTGGTGTCTATTCTGTGCTGCCTGATGTAGGCACTCTTCCAGGGGCTGTGAGTGAAGCCGGGCTTGACGATTTTCCTCTTCTTGAGGGACAGAGGCTCATCGATGCCTGCGAGGAGACAGAGATGGAAGCAGATCGGATTAAGGCTCACGTTTTTTCCTCTAAATGTTTATTCTAAAAACAGGTACAGCCGCAGCTTGAAGCACAGCATTGCCCACAGCTGTAGCTCCAGACTGCTCCCGCTGTGTGACTGCATGTTTTCTGTCCGTCTGTCTGTTGCAAAGACTTAAGACTCACCTTCTTCCCTGCATTTCTCCCGCCACAGCAGGTTGTCCTCCGCAAGGATGCGCCAGTAGCGACACGTCTGGGCTGCTTGAAGGAGGTCCTTCGGCTCCAGGAATGACAGCACATACAAAGCCAGCTGTTGAAAGATGAGGAATACGAGAGGTGTAAATGGAAAAGGAGACACAAAAAGGACACATTATTCACTGCTGCGGGTGTGTAGAGCAGTACAAACACCTCATACACCTTGAAGTTTAAAGTAACTAAATCACAACAACAAAAAGGAACAAACTGTGTGCAAAATAGTAACAGCATGAATCTAACTGAACGAGGGTAAACAATGGCATTACCATAAAACTGAATCAACATTTCTATTAAAGCTTAACGAAAAATACACAATAGGAGCTACACAGCCGGTAATAATGTCGGGGCTACAGTTCGTTAAGCCAAAGCTGACATAAAAAGGCACAAAACCTGGTTTAATGAGTATAAATCTGGACCCCTGAGCAAAAGATTAAAAAAACACAACCTGCTATGTTTTTTTTTTTTTTTTTTCAAACATATTGTAACGGGTATATATTTGGACAAAGGTCTCAACACACGATGTTTGTTTTATGAATGCGGTGGATCAACCATCAGGACGAGAGACGCTCTCATCATCACAAAAGGGTAAAGATTACGGGTTAATTTTGTAACCGGTTGTGTAAATATTGTTCTTTTATGATATTACAATAATCAGAGATGGTAATGACCCTCGACACACCGTGTGATGAATTCAGGAGTGCATCCTGCATGAACATCAGGAGAACCAGCATTTCAGACTAATGTTGCCCTTCGTTCTAGTCTAGATTGAACGAACAATTATTTTTCATCATAGATTAATCCGCCCACTATTTCCTTGATTAATCCTTTGTGAAAGATTTGGAGAAGTTTCCTTTTTAAATATCCAACATCACGCAGTTCAAAACTTCTTTGACAACATTAAAGAGGATTGAGAATCATCATGAAGGGCAATCATAAGGTTCTTATGTTGTTTTCTGTACCTGCGGAAGGCTTTCCGGTATTAAAGTGTAGTTTTAGGGACATTTTTAAATCATTTGCCCCAGATAAGACCCACAAACCTTGGCATTCCTAAATCACCTGAGAGCCTAAGTCTAAGCCAGTTGTCATTACTGGGATTCAGGATATTTCAAAAGTTTTATGAATGGACCTCGAGCCTCCAGTGATTGCTTTTTAAGCCTGACACACTGCCTTCTAAAGGTTCTCTTTATGGTTTCAATTTCAACTGCATCTGTAGTGCTGCCACAGGGATTGTCCTGTTAAAATGACCTGACAGCCCCCCCTCAATGTATTTCCAGCGGAGAGGACAAACAGGATCATCAAAAGAAGTCAGAGGGAATTGACGATATATATATTTAAAAAAAGGAGAGACAGAAAAGAAAATGAAAAGATTGAAAAGAGAGGACCCATGTCCTGGTGAGAACACACATGATGCTGTTGTGTATTTTTGGCTTCAGAGCAAGTGATGATCGAGTTCTTGCATCGTATTGCCTCACTCTCTATGCCATCAGCCCCCAGCTTTCATCCCAACACCTGCCAGCGAGAGTCGAGATGTTAAGTATTTGATCAGCTACACCAGATACGGTGGAGCGAGGCGGTTTTGTGAGAATCCCTTATGTGATCTTATCGTCAGTGTGGCACTTCAGAGTGTTTGTATTGTCAGTTATGATGCAGAGGAAAAAACAAGACACCCCACTATGGATGTCTTTAAATTATCTGAAGGAAGATTGCGACAGGATTAGGGCTGGAGAGGAAGCGTCGTCTCCGTCACGTGTTGTACATTCAAAACAATGTCGAACTGAAGGGATTCCCACGGGAGCTCAGGTCAGACGGAAGGACGGGGAGCTAAGATGAAGCTGTGAACTGATAACCAGGGGATTCGGGAACTCACCTCTTTGGGCAGCAGGGAGATGAAGTCTCGCTGAAACTGCGGCTCGATCACCTGCATCATATGCTTGACTTGTGTGGGCTCACAGCTGTCAATCAACTCATCCAGCGCCAGCAGCTTCTCTGGGCCAGTCCAGCTCTGCAACACAAAGGAACTGGTTTAAATTTTTTTTTTTTAAAACACTACACAACATATCATCAAAAATTGGAGGTTAATTACTTGAGTGCTGGCATGGGGTGGCAGACCGATTGAAACTCAATGCACAACAGAGAAAGTACAAGAGTAGTCTCAACTCTGCTAATAAAATATGAAATCCAGTAACCTAAGTTACCGTTACACATCATCCGAATCACAAACCTTGATCGTTGGTGTCAATGAAGAAATGGTGTAGCCAATAAAAAAAAACACTGATCTGCACGGGTCGTTAGCCATGCAAGATATTTTTTGACCTTTATCAGATTTAAACAGAGATCTGGACTCAAGTCGACTCGAGTCACTGTTTCGGTGACTTGAAACGACTTGGAAGTTAAAGAGTTTCACATGTGGAGGTTAAAGGCGAACTGCTGAATGCAAGAACTGCGCATCAAAGATTTCTGATCTACAACATCAAACTTTGTCATTTGAAGATTAATTTGGATCGGTAAGTGTCTGTGAGGGCTGATGCTTGTGGAAGTTAAGTCCGATGTATCCGTTCTCTCACAACTCTGTAGCTCGCTAATCACTAATCAACCCAGAATAAAACGTGTCATTTTAGGAGCATCACGTTCACTATAATTTAAAACACAGCATAACATTCCTATAATTTCCCTTATATCTTAGGTTAAGTAACTTTGCATCTTTAACATATATACTAAATCATGGACTAACACACTTTCTGCTGTAGCTTTTTAGTGAGTTTCTCCTCATATGGTATCAGTTCAACATTATAGGGGCTGTTTGACTTGTACATGGTGTATCCTGCTGGTTTTTATTGCTTTTAATTTAACTGCAGTCTGTAGTCTCTCTGCAATGTCCTCTCAAAAGTTTTTAAAAGTAAGGGAAAAGCATATTTGGCTATCACAAGTGGCAATACACTAGTTAAACTATGTCAGCAGAATATTCATTACACCTCCATATCTGGATTGCCACTGCCAACACAGCTGTAAACGTAGAGTGCTTACTGAAAAACACAGCAGCGGGCCATTTGTGGTCAAAGTAGACGTCTCGGTGTGCTTGTGTAAGCTCTTATTTTACTTTGATTGGAGAGCCCTGGAAACATACAGCCTTGTGCAGTGCGCCTGTAACACGTTAATGTTCCCTACGTGCCCTCAGCAGCTTGGCGCTTGAGGCACCTGCCTGTTTCTAACAGCCAAAACATTAGTTAATAATTTGAACATCTGAAACCAGAGTCCATCAACAACATTATAAGAACTCTGTGGGGTTATTTCTTCTGCTTGAACATTCAGTTGTTTAACGCTGGCTGATGACCAGCGCTGCACTGTACTGTATGTTGGACCCAACAGCCACAGTTGTTTTTCTCTGTGGAGCGCGGAAATCTAACAATGATTACAGGCTACGAGGCAGGATGGAAAATCTGGCACACGCAAACTACCTGTAATTTGGCAGCTAAAAGCTTTAGCTAGAGGTGCCGCTTCTGCGGGTAATCAGGGGGTTCAGAGACCTCTTCCCTGCCATTGGGAGGACCATGCAACAGCTACTTATGTGTTGCATCAATTTTCTGCCATAGATAATCATTAGGTTTTGTTTAAACAACCACAGGTTCACAATTCCCAACATGTAATGGGACTTCTTTTTGGTTAAAACTGAAACCCTCTAGCTTCTAGTTTTTTTATGTACTCATATATTTTTTGATGTCAGTCCTACTGCTGCTTTAGTTACAGATTTCTTAAGTTTCCCAGAATGTCTGTCAATAATCCCCTGCGAATGGGTGTGACACAAACCAGGAGTTAACATCTGGGATCACAGTGCCGACACTTAAACACGGAGGGAAACCCGGCTGGTTCACAGATGCACAAGTGTGAACCACTTGTTCACAACAGATCATTTTCATGAGCTGCTGATAAAACACCTCAGTTCAGACATTCAGGGAAGTGTTGGAGTATCTGCTCAAAGACACTTCATTTTATTGAGAGGTACAATTAATGTGAGATACTGAGACACTAAAGAGGCAATTGTATGCCAGTGATAATAGCTGCCTGTGCCTTTGTTTGGAAGATAAGATGCGTTTTGTTATGTTGGTTGTGTAAAAGGAATAGTTTGAGATTTACCAATAAGTAATCACACACATAACCCTCCACAAAATCACATGTTGTTGATACATTTCAGGTTTTGTACGTATTAAACAAACCAGATATATTGTGTTAATTTGTCAGCTTTGGAGGTGCCAGTAGGCCGATTCTGTTACTGGAGGAGGGAGCCAGGCCAGCTGTCTCCAGTCTTCATGCTAAGCTAAGCTAGTGGGCTGCTGGCTCACTGTTGAAGGTAAATGTAATTGATTGAAGCTTTAAATCCCTCTGTGCGTGCTATATTGACACAGCAAGCCGAGTTCGCAGCTGCAAAATCTTTTTTTCCCGTGCTTCCAGTCATTTGGCGTAACAGTGACGTTCATGGATACGAGGAAGATCTACAGGCTAGTTCAGCTTGGAGTCGTGCTCTTTACCGCTCATAAACAGAACTAACTTATTCTCTTGGCTTGTATTGCAAACTGTGAAAATCCCAAAATATGAATGGATTGAGGGTGTTATGGGCAAGGATACATTTTATAGTGCTTTGGCTGGCTCAAATATTGAGCCGGATTTATTCGAGCCATAGTCTTTTAAAATGTTCCCTTTAATGGAGAGACGCGAGTGTCCTCGATCTTCTCATCCAACTCTCTGCAAAAGGGCGATCAAGTGTATTTCCCAAAATCTCAAACTAATCCTCTATGTGACTTTGCCATGAACATGTGTGTCCTTGTGTTTGTGTTTGAGAGTGAAAAATCCCAAAATAACACCTGCAGTTTGGACATTTTTGTGAAAAACATTCTCTCTAACTACAGTCTGCTGCCTTGTAGTTTCCCTCTCTAACAGCAGCTACAGGCTAGGACTGGACCTGGGGAATCTACAGAATGTAGGTTTGAGGTTTCGCTGCCTGAAGCCTGTGATGTCAAATTAAAGACTACAGCAGGTCAGGCCTGAAGACTAATATATGTAAAATAAACACTGAGGTGTCACAGGTTCGCCCAGCTATTCAAAGAAAACGACTTTAAGCGGTCTTAGGTAATGAAGTCCATGGCAACCTATTAAAGGAAATCAGAGAGACCACATCAAGGCTAATGTGTTAAAATGACATCCTATTCCCATGAAGTCTGGACTCATTAAAGCTGAAGTCAAACATGAAAGAAATTACTTATGTTGCATCTGTTCAGACTATGAGAATATAGGAAAATGAACATGGAAATAGGGTCAACTGTAATATGGTGAAATAAAAGACTTTATGTCTCCATCAGTCTAACGTCTCTACAAGGGGTGGACCCTAATATTCAACTATTCGGTTATTCATTCCTTGGCTAGGCATTCTGTTTTCAATTTTGGTGCCTTTAATTAAACCGAAAGACACGTGTTGCAGTATGCATGATGAAATATCCATACTGCAGTGACTTCTTTCATCAGAGGACCACAGAAGTCGAAATGTGTACTTTTAGTAGAGACTTTAAGTCGACAGTAGAAACAATTGATGTTATAACTCTGCTTTTAAGTCTGAACAGGTATGGCTAATTCCAATTCCACGCAACAGCGGTTAAGCTAATGTGTTGGGGCTGGACAACAAGGCAGCAATTATCTCTGAGACTAAGTGAACAATGATTGGGCATAACATCTGCTTTTTGATGAGCTTTTGCTCGAGGGCTTCGGAGTTGCCCGTGGGAGGAAAAGGAAAAGAGACGAAGAAGAAGAAGAAGAAAACTCCACCGTGCTCACCTGAAATGTTCGGAGCCATTCTTGGAGACCCGTGGGTGGCTGGATTGAGGTGATGCGCCGTCTCTGCTGCCCCTGACAATTGGCTGTTCTAATGTGGCCAAATGTGGTGGGTGTGGCCGGACATGGGACAATTCCTGTCAGGCTGCAATTTACAAAGGAAGGAAAAACACTTAAAAACGAATAATTAAATGAGATCTTCACAGGCAAATCGCCTACTGCAGACATTAGAGAGAGGGCGAGAAATCCCTGCTTTCAACAAGAAGCAGTAAGGGAAAAATGGAAACATTACAGGATTATTATAGACATTAAGGATACGCTATTGATGTGAACATTAAGCTTAATATGAGAGCATCGAGTTGTTTTGCTGCAGCTTCTGCAGATATTTCCACTGCAAATTTTGACAACAGAGAGAACACAAAAGATGGCAAATGCCGAGTTAAATATGTAAAGCGGCACATAAAACTGAAAGCATTTTGCCACTCACAGATTTGACTTAGCAATAAAAACCTCAGCTGAATGCATGTGTATTCTGCCAAGTAAATAACAAGAAATTGTGTTTTGTTTTTACATTATGCTAATTTTCTTAATTGACCCCCATTTCTTTTTTTATTATGTACAGTTTATGGTGTTATAATAAGGGTTAAATCTCTTTAAATGATAAAACAATATTTCAGTTGCTGGTGGACCTGCAGAATATAATTACTTCCTGGCTGAGTAAATAAAAAACTGTTTTTGTTGTACAGTTCTAGCAGCAGGAAATCAAAAATTACAAATGTAAATAAATCTCCAGGCTTCACCGAAACATTGCAGCTTCAGAACAAAGAGGATATCTTTAATTCCTTATCACACGTTTTTCTAGTTTCAAACCGAATGTTTTTCTTAACTCGGAGACTTCAAAGTGCGCACAATCCCACAGAAATCGGTTACAGTCCAGTTTCTCCTGTTGGAAGAACCAAGATGTGAAAAGCATCACATGACTTCAAAGGACGCCCATGTGCCATTGTAATGTCAGGGCAGCGGGACAAAGCATCCGGCGGGCTCCCTCAATTCCTCAGATTCAGCTTGTTGGCAGCAAAATGGAAAGCTGGGGGTCCATTTCATTATCGATACATTTTTAATGAATTTTTGGAAAGTGAGCCGGATCGAGCTACATGGCAACATTTACAGTTAAAGCGACTTGTGTTCAGTCTGAATTTTAATGTGGCTACATGTGAACACGGGCATTAAATATTCAGGGTGAGGGAAACATCTGGGACGGCTGGCTGGATGCTGGAGATACAATATGATGTGAAGCATCATTCTGTTTGAAGACACAAAGCGTCTTTGTTCATGCCGCTTGATATCTTTTCATCATCTCATGTCATGGCAGGTTCATTTAATACGCGAGTAGCACTAAAACAAGGAGATGCCACTCATTAATATGTAACTTCTACTAAGATCCTCTCGACCCAAAGGTGGGGAATAAATGCAGGACACTGCAGTGAAAGGACAACTGGGAGAGGGCGTGTCTCTGATGAGCAACTGGGAGACTTATGAGTGAACTCTAGGATGCTTTACCTTGGGTACTCGGGGCCTTTGCAGGGCTTTTTTCCTGAAGGGAAAGATCGGACCTCGGGGCCATGGTCCAACTTTCTCTTCATCTGAGGAAGAAAAACAGAAAAGAAAAAACATTAGAACCCAGCAGAGCATTACCATGGAGGAGACTAGTTTAAAAAACAGAAACCTAATTATTACACTGTATCCTTCTGAGAAGCAAGTAACAGACTTTGTTAAAATGATGTCTAAAATACAGACACCACAGTCTTGCAACAGCTTCATGCAAATAGGGAATTAAACTATACGGCATGGGCTAGAGATTGAAATGTATTCATAACAAAGCAGAGTGGTAAAGACCTATCTGTAGAGGAGGCAGCTCCACGTTATGAGATAGTTAGGATACAAAGCAGGTGCTTGTATAACAACGCTGAGCTTTCCTTTGATTATCTTCTTCTTCCACACACCCCGCAATATCCAGAGGCCACTCACACATTCACACATTCACACCCGAAACTGTCCAGCATCTTCACGCACACAAAACAACCAGAGTAAAGAAACTCGTCCAGGGTGCATTCTTTGGCATTGAAGTTTGATTCATACGGATACTTGAGACGGACAAACAGAGCTCTTCATCTCTTCCCATCACCTGCATGTGCACACACACACACCACCCAATCCCTGTTACCACCTACCCAACTGTGCAAACAAAAGGAGCCTGTGTGAGCGCGGGCAAGCCAATTTTCTTCATCTCATGCCTGCCACTCTCTCTGGCAAGGCCTCTCACTCCACATGCAAGTGATCACCATCTCATCGCCGCTCCCTCGCGATTCACAAGCCAACGGAACCATGGAACCGGAGCGTCTGGCCAACATAAGATTTACAATGCAACAGGCCTGTTTGGTTTGACACATGTTTCATGTTGAAATGAAAGCTGAGGTAAATGCGATTGTGAACGTTTAGTTTCAGCCTCAGAAATAACAAAAAGACTGTTCTCTCAACTGGACTTAAAAGGCTACATCGTAGGAGCCGCCAGCAGAGCCTACAAGGGTAAAAAATGGGCATCACAGTGCAGATGAATCTTTTATTGCTGCACTTTAGCACGTAGCATGTTTCTTACACGGTTCTGACATTACTTGCGGCATAACGATCTCTTTTTTTTGTACTTCCATTTAGGGTAAAAATAACGTGTCAACATGCCTACAGTTATTCCAGCCTGTTGTGCTGCAAGACTGTACTAGATGCCGATTATGGCTTTTCGGGAGCAGAAGCAACATTCAAAATAAACTCTCCTTCTTTTGAGGCAAACAATATGTTGTATTCTGATGTATTTTTGGCATCTTATTGTAGCATTAGATGCTAAGAATACACTGGCACTGGACAAGCGACTCCATACTGTCTGGCTCCTCAGTGTCATGATTACACATCTCTCCTCAAGATGTGTGTTTTTTTTTTGTTTATCACTATAATTTGGCGAGTGTGTTTGTTCTCTCAGTGTTTTCAGCCCGAGTGGCACATTTGAGTGTTGAGAGCAGAACGAAGGGAACCAAGAGAAACAGTTCAGAAATGCTGAATGATGAGCAGGATATCAGCAGCGGCATCCATCGCATCAGTTATCAATACAGGCTTCCCCGACTCAGTATTAAATGTGGACTCCAGGAGGAATCAATGCACCGACACAACCAAAGTTTATAGAGGCATGTGTGTATGACCAGCACACCAACTTGTACTGCAGGTTAGACGCCCCTTGGACAGTACACACTGTGATCTGACCACTGATTTGTGATCTGTTCCTCACAAGTCGGCTCCTGTGTAGAGCTGCAGGGGAGAGCCACACAGATCTTGGGTGATTTATTACGGAAATGTAGAGAAGGGGCACTGAGAAATGTAATCTTTGTGGCAAAAAAACCAACACGTTAATGTAGTCAAAATGTTTTTCAGAAGCTTGGTAGGTATGCACTTATCTACATTTAAAATATCTGGCTGAAAGCCTGTTTGAGTGCTAAGGAATATAAAAGGGGGGTTTGTAAGAGATTCCTACTTGTAAAGATCCAGCTCTTAAACCCAACTGCCCTGTTCTTAAAGCGGTGATCTCACTGCAAAGGCAGTTCAGTAGGCAAGGAGGGCCTGGGTGTGTGCATGCATTCATTTGGGTGGGTGTGTGTGTGTTTCCGAGTGGGAGAAAAAAAAAAAAAAAAAAAAAAAAGGCGGAGTGCTGGCTGGCTTTGAGTGTGTGCGCCTGTGTGTGTGTGTGTATACTTGCAAGAAAAAAAAACTGAATGCGGGCGTGAAAAAAGCAGCGTGTAAGCAGTCTCTTCTTGTGTTCCAGCCTGGGAAAAAGGTAACCAGAGCACGCAGTGTTTGTAAATCACCACTAATCAGTCCCCCCCCCTCCCTCCCCTATCCGGCCAAAAAGCACGACAGATGGATATACAGAGAGTTAATGATATTTTAAAGACAGCAATCACTCTTACATAATGTGTTGATTCATTTCCACACACACACACACACACACACACACACACACACACACACACACAC
>NW_022280058.1:3292562-3330982 GCF_004355925.1 Anarrhichthys ocellatus | reverse complement strand
ATCCTGCAGCATCAGTCACTTGAAGAATCTTTTCTCGTTTTTCAAACACCGTTTCAACGCAGCCATGAAACCGTTCCATCATGTCGATCAGCATCACAATACATCCGAGATCTGGCCATTTTGGACACAATTGGCAACTTGATGAGGTTGATGAACTGATGAGGACCAATTGAACCACAAAATGGGTTTTGAATAGGTCTTCAATGAATCAGTCTTGGCGTTTCAGTTTCCCTTCAGAGCCATCAAAGAGCAGCAAGAACACATTTGAGCTCTAGAGGCTGACTCCAAAAATCCTGATATCGTAGAATGAGCACATCCACAAAATGGATGGAGAATACTAAAGGGTCACCGTTCAATTGAATAAACTGATGCCCGTTGATTCAGAGTGACAATTTCACTTCACTATTAAAATTAATTGAGTAAAGGCTTCAACACTACACAGCCAAAGTGCACACAGCTACACACACAAATAAATCCCCCACCACAGGAGAGTCGGATTTTTAATGATTAACAAATGTGTTTACATCTCACACACACACACACACACACAGCGTAATGGATTCTCTTTCATATTCATGCTTGCACTCTCCATTTCCAACTAAGGGAGCATCGTCTCATGGCTGCCATCCAGCATAATACACCCAACATCCGTGAGGATATGCTCTACCTCACGCAGCCTGACACAGTGACCCATTCTCTGTGGCTGGAGCCAGAGGCGAGTGCACAATGTCAAGGAATAGGCTGCTCCAAGAGGCAACAGCAGACCGATCGCATGCACGCATCTCAAGCAGTCTCTCTGCAAGATAACCACTGCTGCATAATGTGGACTCATAATAACCATTCACACTGGGGAGAAGCAGGCTGTTCTTGTTCCTGGAACCGAGAGTTAATTACAAAAAGTGGACATCTGCACGTTTTAAAAACATAGGAGGTGATATCAGCCATCTGTATGTCGTATATGTGTTGTAACTAAAGCATCTACTCGATCATGTAGAGGGGAGGACCACAGTACAGGTGCAGGGAGCATCGAGCCAAATGAGAGGAAACATTTGATTTTATACCCGCCAGAACCGGGAAATCAAGAGAGAGTATGGAGCGGAAATACGAACATATTTTAATCCAGCAATCCATAAAAGTGCCACAGCGGTAACCTATTTAGAAATGCAACGATGAGCACTGAATCAGTGCGGTGGCGTTTATTCACACGGCTGAAGTTACTGTGAAGGAAATGGTGCCAAAGCGCGTTGTGCAATCCCAACATGTAACGCAGCGCTAACGTTACACACACATATAAATAAATATATATATAGGCCCGGGCAATTAAAGCGGAGTCTCTGGGGGTCTGCTACGCTGCTGTTCATCATCCGCAGTGGCCGTACGATCTGCCGCGAGAGGCGCGTCAGAGATAATGAGGGCGACAGAGCGAGTCAAACCCTAAATAACGAGAGACAGGGGTGGAGGGGTAGGGGGGGTTACGTGTTGGAGGTGACACGGGCGATTATATGCAAGCAGAAATCCTACTCACTTTGTAGAAAATCATCTTTAAAGTGCCGTAGAACCCCATCCTTGTAATCCGGTGTTTTTCCTTTTTCCTCCTCTTCAGTGACAATCGGTGGAGTCCAGATCCGTGCGCGCGGTGGGGAGGAGGCTGTGACAGTGTGAGGGCAGCGTACTCTCAGGTAAATCCGACGCCGTCTCTGATGTGAACATGCTCGGGCACGTCACCGGACTGGCGTGCATGCGGTAGATTCCCCGGGTGTAGGCATTAAAAAAAAAATAACATGAAGGGAGAAAAAAGAAGCTCCGCCGTGTCACGCCGATTTAAATGGAGCTCTCCTTCGGTGGGGTGAACAATGCGATGCGACGATCCCGGAGGCGTGTGCGCCGCCGACCAGCCTCGCCGAGCAGGGAGTGAACAGATGAGAGAGAAAGAGGGGTGACACTCGGCAGAAAGTGGGAGGAGTGGAGTGGAGGCAGCGTCAGAGCAGCAGAGCAGTGCCCTCTTCCTCCTCACAGGCTGCACGACGGCTCCTCCGAACAGGAATCGGATTACGGCCTCCCCAGTGGAGACGACAGGAATGGTGCAGTCCGACATTCAGCACCGAGCGCAGCGCATACTCCGCGAGCAGGGGACATATGCGCGCAGACGGAGGCGGCACACGGAGACCGGGTGGGGTGTATGCGCGTGTCTTTCAATGCGTAAAATGTGGACCGCCACTTGTTGCAACACCTCATCCATCCGCTCACCCCGCCCAAGTCTACTCTCCCTTCGTTTTTACCCACTTCTAAAATGCTCTGCAGCAAACATAACATTTGCATCCATGTAAAGCACACACGCAGTGGTGGAAAGTCACAAATACATTTACTGAAATACTGCGCTCCTGAAGCAAACATTCGGCCATTATGATCCATCATGCAACAGTGTGAATGAATCCACGTCTGCACCCTCTGCTTATTTGCATACACATAGAACAAGCAGGCCGATATTTGCATTTCAGTATGGCAGGTATGTATCGTGACAGCACCTGCCCAGTTAACAGACATATGCACTGCTGATGGCTTGAAGACTGCATTACAGCCCCTAAAACACAACACAGCTACTTAACATATATATATCTTCTTTAGCCATACAAGATAAATATATCAGATGTTTGAGTCATTTGGACAATAGACTAATAAGTGACATCACAGTGCTGCAAGAGAACAAACTGAAACACTGTGCATCAAACTGACCAGTCGACAAGTGTAACAGTGAAATTTGCATCCGGTTTAAACTAAACTTTGAGCATGGGTTCGCCATAACTCCATGTTCTCTGTTTTATAATATCCAGTTCATACCAGTTGGGACCACACCATGAGTTTCTATACATCTTCAAGATTTGCTACCCTTGACCTCACTAGACATCAGCATTAGATCATGGAAACACGGGGCACAATGAAGGGGTCATGGGAAGGGCTCTATTCACAGGTGATGGGGCATTGAGATCTGGCAGCCTTTCAGACACTCCCAGCATACACCTGTAATTATTGCATGACCTGGCGGGGGGGGGGGGGGTATTCGGAAATGTATGTGGCGTGACACTGCTAACCGTATAGCTTTCTGCATAGCGATTTACCAAATTAAATAAAAAGATAATCATGTACAGTGAGTCTGAATAAAGTCAGGTTGAACGACACAACAGGTGTCCAAAGGATTTGGCTGATTCTGGCATTTTAGTCGCACTCTCTCACCACAGCAACACACACACACACACACACACACACACACACACACACACGCGCACAGACACACAGAAAAGCACTCAAACCGGTGGACGTTGCGGTGCTCAGACAAAGCTGGTTGAGCTTTGTGTGTGTGTGTGTGTGTGTTTAAGGTGGCCCTCATGAGAAAGGCCGTCTCGTTGCTCTCTGCCGGTTCAACCTTTACACAGCACATTGGAATGCTTGGCATGCAAGAGCGGTTGCACTGTGGCCTTTGAATAGGCCGTGGCCCTCTTTGTTGCTCTCCTTCTGCCCGTTAGTAAAGAATTAACCGGCCTACCCCCCTGAAACTGACCTTCTGCTTTATCAAAACCAAAATCCTGCTCGTCAGTCGTTAAGCTGCAAAAAACTGTTTGCTCTCAAAGCAACCTCGGTTTTTTTTGACTTGTTTTTTTTTTTTTAATCAAACAAACCAGGTACCAGTGCTCCATCAGACATTGGCTCCTTTTGCTGCAATATTTGAACAGCAGAGGATGTATACAAATAATACACATCGCAGTGCAGGAGATAGCTTGCGGGGAAATGCAAATCTTGTCTCATTTGGCTGTGCACAAATAATAGACAGCATCCATACCAAGGTTTCAGCACACTGACTCAACAGAAACTGTACAAGCCTGCAGATCCTCAGTTCATTTATCGATCACTTTTTGTTTCACAAACCGATTGTTTTAACCACATATAGTAAAAAGAATGATTAATACCCAGCACAATTTAGCAGAAGACTAAATGTTTTCATGTTGCTTACCATCCAAATATGCAACGGCATTTTAAAAGCAAGTAAATCCTCACGTAAGTGTTAAATATGTTTTGACTTGACACAAGGCTTAAATAATTAATTGATTTATAGATGAAATGATCAGTCGATTAATCGATGAACAGAGAACTAATGTGCACAAATTCATTAATTAATTAATTGTAAAAATGCCCAAAACTCACTGGTTATAGCTTCTGAAATGTAAAGACTTGGTCTGTGAAAAGTTACAATGGGTTTTTCTTTTTTTACATCATAGACCAAATGATTAATCTATTAACCAGTAAAATATTCAGCAGATAAAATAAAAGTTAGTTGCAGCCCTAAATTGATCGATCTTAATTTTCACATTAAATATGTGTCGAGTCACCCATTAATCGTTTAAGTCTAGGAGGAGGTATAAAAGGTCTAACACCTGTCTAGTGCTATTGGAGGAACGTGACCGGCCTACGAATACAAATCAACAGATGTTGGTGGGAAAAAGCTTCACTACATGGAAAAAAAGGAGCTTTTCTTGAGCAAATGTTTGATGTGAGGTGGTGAACTTGAAGGAGGCAAATACTTCTTGGGCAGTGATGCATCACTAAACGGCGCCGTGTCATTGTGCGATTGTCTTCTCTGTGGAAAAAACAAACGAGGACTAGGGGGTCTCCTCTCAATGGATTTTTCCCTGAAATGGTGAAGTGTGAGCCCCATTCCAGGCTGGACAGATGCAGTGCGTGTGGGGGAGGTTTGATGAATAAGGAAAGCATGGATCATGGCATTCTGCGAAGGATAATAATAGCATCATCTGCAAGGCACCGAATTATCATATCCTGCAGCCACCCACGCGACCGAAACATTCAAGTTGGAAGGGGTCAGGTCAAAAAATAAATTAGAGCGAGAGCCACTGGGATCTCCCTCGTGACATCGATGGTGTTCATTGGAAATAAATGAAAAACAGAGGTCGGTATTTGCAAATTAATGGCAATTATTTAGAAATTGGAGTTTCAAACAGACGCAGCATTTGAAAATGTATACAAGCGGAGAGAAAATGATTCATAGGCAACTGTCTCCGCAATGAAAAGGACAAAAGAACAAAAGCTGCAACACTAAGGAGAGAACATTAACGTTCAAAGAGCCGGTGTCCAGTGTTGTTCCCCACCTCCCAGTAAAATACTGGGAAAATGTATGCCGAGTCATATTTGTTGCATATCACTCTATAAACATAATCTAAATTGGAATTTCTGCCAGTTAATGAGCGGTGACGTCTCATTTTATGATTAAAAAAAAAAACATCGGGAGAAGTCCTAATATAAAACTGGTTAAAATACAACTGCACAAGGCCCGTCACAATGATGTCTGCTTTAACAATCAGCAGAAGGCAGAAAACCACAATAATGATGCAAAGTAGAAAATGAATTTAATTTCTTAGATATAGAAGTCCGTTACAGTCCGTCTTACTGCATCTATAGTCAGTCATGTGACTTATAATTTGCAAAGTACAACTCAAGGAGCATGAAAGCTACGGAACAGCTCGTCTAAGAAGGCAAACCTCTACATCTGCAGCAGAACTACTGCGTGTCTCCTTGTTTAGTAATGTGTGCTATCAAAAGTAACCACAGAGCCCTCATTGAGGCAATAAGAGACAGAGAAGCTGATTTCCCCGTGGAGAATAAGACACTCTGTTGTGAGTGCTTTGGGAAGATGATATCGACACTCAATATGTACACAGAAACGATGAAATATGAACACAGAAAACCCAAATAATGCTACAAATCTCTAAAAGAACAGCAGCATAAAACAAAATCTATAATGTTATGAATGTTGATGAGCAGAATAGAAATGGGTCTGCAGATACTGCATTCTGATTGGCTTCTAAACCCAAAATTCAACCGCCTAACATCTAAAATCTGTCATGGTTCACGCTGTAAAGACCTTTACAAAACGGCTGCTCAACTATTCATACCAGCGGCGATACAAAATTTGAGATAGTTGCAACTAGGATTGGGCAATATATCTATATTTTGTTGACACTATGGTAATATGAGACTACATATGGACTTAGATTTTGGATACCTTAATATGGCATAAGTGTTGCCTTTGCCCACTTATTATATACAATATACTGATGATTATTCATCAAACATCTCTATATTTAGTGAAAAGCACCAATGGTCAAACCTACAATATCATTGCAACATCAATATTAGTATTTGGGATAAAATATTGCAATATTATATTATCTCCATCGTGTGCAATAAAAGATTAAAAAAATAAAAAAAACAGTAAAGTTTTGTGTTCAAAGTACACTTCTGTCCCACTGATGTTTAAATAAAAAAAAGGTTGTTAATTTTTTTTGCAACAATACGCACAATCTCACCTAATTATATATATATATATATATATATATATATATATATCCTGGCAGACTGCAGTTCTTCCCAGAGGGACTACAAGGACACCTGGATGCCAGTTGTCCTTGTAGTCCTGCTGGGAAGAATTATAAAGGTGGGGATAAAGATGGACACTGCATCCGTAATTTGTCCTCAAAAGCTGTGCATTTTTTAATTTGTTGCACTGGAAGTCCAAGCAATCAATAGCTGAATGTGTGTCTCCTTGCATTTTAAAGACTTGACCGATGCTCTCAATCGTTATGTTGTCCAATCACAAACATCATACCCAAGACCTTGGGCCATCAGGAACGTGTCCAGTGCTCAGTGGAACCAGCTTGCTGGAAACTGTTGTGAGGAAAAAGCTTCAAAGAGAAAAGTGTGACCCTCTCCAAGAGCCACTGCCGCCTCCATTCTGACCCGCATTGCATTTGACCTACAACACGGCGGAAAAAAAAAAAAAATGTTTGGGCAACTTTTATTCAGCGAGTGACTCCTCTGTACTGCATCACCTTCCTCCCTTGTCCAAAGGCAAGTTTATTTTTGTAAAGCTAGTCTCAGAGGACTGTACAATCTGCACAATAACACCTGATCAATGACACCAGCATCCTTAGATCAATGAAACATTAAAAAACAACAACAACTGGAACTTCGTGGGGAAAAAACAAGCAAGCCAGAGTCCTCCATACTGAACAGGCGAACAAAAGGTTCCGTTTGTGCCGTGAAGATAGGAGCAGCAGTAGAGTTTTGAGTGAATAAAATGTTCAGTGAAATATATTTAAGAGTTTCAAGCAAAGACCTCCGGATACGTATGAAGTTCTAAAATGAGCAAAAGTCAACAATTACTCAGGACTGTTTCAAAGTTTGAAAGCAGTGTTGGGCTCTTTAGAGGAAGAGTAATGAAACTTGGATTTTCTCCGAGTCAAATAACAAATATACTACATGATGAGTACCTCAGGAGCAGGTCACATACTAAACACTCTAGTGGCAAATTGTACAGGGAATGTTTGGGTTTTTTTAACCATAGGAGGTGTAAACATTTCCCTCCATGTCTAATCCTTTTCCAGCAATAGGCCTATCTAGCTTTTGCATTTGGATGCAGCCTGAGCCGTCATATCTCATTCAGAAATGAAAGAGGGTTATGGAAATGTGTGTGGTGAGCCAGGTGAAACTTGGCTGGGGCTGGCATCAACATTTACACAGAAACGAATAAACCTCTTTAATCATCCAGAATTACCACTCTGCATCCGAGACGAAGCAGAGCGAGCTAAATTGTGCCTGCTGGGTGTCGCCTGTCGTATGTAGATCCCTAAATATGCTTGAGACGGTGTTGGGGAAACCGCGTTGGGACATTCTGACGCTGACTTGGTCGCATGCCTTGACCTGAACCTGTTACATAAACTCATACATAAAGCTGCCTTTTATCCCCCTCTTTGATACCGATCTCATCTGGAACACCATCTTCCCCATACTACCCTTTATCTCTCTAACAAAGCCGCAATTTGCATATTTGCCGTTCCAAATACAGGATTTCAAAAGAAAACATGCCTGAGTAACCTCTGAACGGAGGTTCTTACCTTAATCTAAGTGGATCAGAGATCAGAGGAAGCTATTTACCACAGTCTGATGGAAGCAAGGAATCAAGCAAATATATTAATCAGTATTTGCCAAGTTGCTCCAGACTGAAATATCTCCACAATTATTTTATGTATTGTCAAGAAATGTTGTGCCGACATTCATGATCCCAGAAAGATGTCGCCTAATGACGTTGGTGATCTTTTCTTCAAGCTCCAACACTCAGGAAATCCTTCACTTGTCCAGTAAAATATCAATAACTACTTAATGCATCACCGTGCAATTTTGTACAGACATTAACCTTTGTCAGATTATTGTAGCTAATAACTTTGATGATCCACCACGGGGTTGTGACATTTCTGGTTTTGGGTAAAATGCTTCATATAACGTTGGAAGAATTGCCATCAACTTTGGTAAAGACTTTCATGCCACCGTCAGGATGAACTGTAGAACCCCTGACTTTCAACGTACATGCATTCTTATCGAGCCTCCTCTGCCAGAATCTGAAGAAGCAGAAAGGCAAGGGAGTTTTGAGTATCTGTCTTAGCAATGTTACTAAAAAAACGTTTCCTTGAGAAACCAACAAGTTCTACTGTGGGGGGGGGGGGAGGGGGGATCATAAACTATAGCATAGGACAGACTGTAGTGTCTTTCCCACCATGACAAACTGGTGAGGAACAAAAAGAGCAAAGAATGCAGGGTGGCGCTCCCCACACTGCTGCGATAAGCGGAGGGATACTTTTTTGTAGAACGACCAAACTCAAGACAGAGGAAGAAGATTAAACTACGGTGGATCCTACTAGTAGGCGAGCCTCACTAATCAGGTAATGTGGAAAGAACGCAGGCAGTTTGTGCAGCTTAAAGTCGAAAATGCTATTTTTTGTGAGCCCTATTCTTGATAGCTAGGTTAAGTAGAGAAGTGGCTGAAATGGATAGTGGCTAAAAACAACAAGAGTGAAAAGTGATAAGAGTGAAATACGTGACTCCATGTTGACACAGAAATGCAATTTCCACAAAGTGAAGGTTACATTTGATCTTGTTTTGTATGAGTCTACTGGCCCTGCTTTGAAAGCCAAGGCTCTTGTCTAAAGTGTTTGGGATTATGGTTATCTGTGATGCACCACCAGCAGAGTGGGTGATGGCAACCCTTTTAAGTGCCCGACTTGACTACCATCAACCGCCATGTCTGATGGCACAAAATGAGACTCTTACAACGGCTATATGTCGAATGAAAGATCAAAGAGACAGCAGTTTACACATCTTTGTATTTGGCCGTTTGTTGGTAAAGATGAGTGACGCAACGTAACAGCAATGCAACTCTTATGAAGACCGTCTCTTGGACGTGAGCAGATTTTACTCAAGTAAACAAACTCAACGAAACAACTTCCCACCCAACCACAGGCTATTGTTATGGTTAATATGGTGAACGGGATTATTTACATATCTAGCAGTTACGGAGCGACAATATCATAAATGCTCCACTATGTTCACCAGCTGGTGACGTACTGTGTATGTTGGGCTGAGCAGGTAGTGCACAGTCAGCTTATATACATATACCTATATACATACAGATACCTATATACATACACATATACACCTATATACATACACACATACACATATACATACACACATACACATACATATACATACATATACATATACACATACACATATATATACACATATACACATACACATATATAATAGCTGCTTTAAAGAATCAGTCTTAAAATAAATAGATTTGCTTAAAATCAGGAAATAGAATAATTTAACTGGTTGATCAAATTATTGTTAAATGAGCAAATTAATAACTCTTAAGTGATTTTTTTAATTGCATAATTTAAATGCAGTTTTAATGAATCAATTTGTTTCATGACTTCTATTAAATGTAGCTTTCATGACTGTAAAATCTGTAGCACTTATCAATTAAAAAAAATCGAAACTTGTTATTTAAAAATCTGAGATTAAAAAGGAAAGCGTCAGTCCCCTGGCGATGGCCTGAATAGGTGGACAGACGATCAAAAATGGCAATAAAATGCATCTTGAATCCGTCCGCAGTAGAAATACAGACACTCAATAGCGGTGTGCACTGTGAACACAGAGGATGTGGAGCTATTTCTTAACAAAACAGCCAGAGGCAAAGAGAAAATTGCTTGTTGAGAAAGAATGCACCAGAAGATGAGCAGAATTAATGCAATGATTGGGCTCATAAAGTGTGCTGTGCCATGGGGATCATATTTACCATGTTTAATCTGCCGTACAGCTAGGCCTGAGGATCAAGTAGCCTTTCTGGCTGAGGCAAAGCAACTTAATAAGAAAAGTAATCTAGGTTGGAATTTTTGTACAATATGGAGGAAAAGAGTGGATCTCTTTGTTCTGACGGACCCGGACCATGCTGGGACACAGAGAGGGGATAACACTGAGCAGACTGAGTGGTGATGGGGAGCGAGATGTGTCTCCCATGATTCAAAAGGCTGGTATGGACTGACGAGAGGTCAAGGAGCATTAATGGTTCATTTCAGGAAGGGAAGTGGAGCAGTGAACCGGGGATGCCTTGCAAGCATGTTTGTTTCACTCCCACGGCAGACATACAAATACTTGGTAGTACTGCAGTAGAGTAGTATTTAAGAGAACGCGAATACTACTGCTGAAGTAGTATTCAAATATGAGGCTTTGTGGGGAAAAATATCAACTCTTGAAAGAAAGAAAGAAAGCTCAACAATAGACTTACATAAAATAAATCTGCTGAACAGCCCTTAAAATAACCTCAAATAAAACCCATCACTAGTTTGGATGCCTTCATCATTTGTCGATACATAACTTGTATGCTGCTACACTGTCCTTGTTGATTGACTTACCTTTGTGCTACTGCTGTCCTGTTACCCATATCTGTCTTTGCTTCCGTCTGTTTGTCTTTGTGACGCAGTTCTGTTTTCGTTTGTCTTGTCTTTGCTGAACCGTTATTTACTCTGTTTTTACTGCTGCTTGCGTCTGTGTTCTACTGAGATTGATATGCCTTACACCACGATGAATGTTTTAAACTTGTTTCTTGATTTTAGGCTGCAAACTTCACACCTGGTCAGGGGCTACAGATGAAAAACGAGTCTTCTGGCTAATTCTGGCATATCTACAGAAATGAATATCAACATGCACTGTGCCTGTGAGAGAAAAACTGAATTCAAAAAAAGGGGAAGATGACAGAAGAAGAGAGAATACATATACTAACTAGGCCTGCAGTTCTACTTGGTATGGCTGACGTTAGGCGGCTGCCATATGTCCATTGAATGAGACTGAAATCTGTCTGGCGGTGAGGGTCGGCAGCATGGGGGCTCTGAGGAGTTACATCCCATGCTGGGCGACAGAGAGACAGAGGAAAACCCCAGCTGCTGTCAAAAGGAAATCTTGAATAGCTGGAAATGAGTTTTTATGTAAAATAAATGGGACAGTATGGCATAATCTGTGTTCTTCAAAACTCCTCAAAAGTCAGACTTTTGCTACAAGAGCTTGTCTAATACATCAGCAGATGAATCGACATTGCTTCTGTTGCAATAAATTGATGAAGTTGAATGTTTAGCAGGGTTTCAGTGAGTTTCTGCTGGTGGCTTCACCCTAAAAAAAAAAAAAAAGGGGCATACACACTGAAAGCAGGATTTATGTGTCACTGATTTGATTCAGACTTTGCTGCAGTCTTTTCCTCCTCCCTGCCTCCAACTCATACAGCGTCTGACACATACCCCGAGAGCACTCCCACACACCGAACTACACAGAAGACACCACTCCATTACTTCATATCTTGCAGAGGAGGAATTCAGCGAGGAGAGTATATTGGGTCATTTGGAAAAAGCACCTTTAGGATCTCCGAGTTGGTGTGTGCGTGTTGATTTGTTTGCTCATGTGCAGCGCTTTATGTCATGCATAATGGATACAAGAATTCCCCCAAGAGCTCTGACAGCAGAAAAATACAACGCGCAGTCATACACCAGCAGCAGAGTGCAAGTCTTTGGCATGAGATAACATTGATATACTATACGAGAGAATTTGTAGGCAGAGCAATGGTTTTCACGACATCGTGGAAGTGTTACCGTTTGAAATCTAATTATAATTGATATTGTTTGACATGCAAAAGAGTCAAAGTTACGATACGTTCTGGAAAACTGAATGTTTACTAATGTAACCAAAAATTAGATGGACGATATCTTCTTCTGGAGCAACTTTAAAACCTGAATTTGTCTCATCCCACCGGCTGATTTTAAACTTCGAATCCAGTTAGCGATGCCAGTGATTGTCTGTGTGTGATTATGTCTGGCTGTGTTCTTTGTATGCATCTGCTGCCTTTGTTTGTCTGGCTGTGTTTATTTTTCATTTCCCGTTGCTCAACTCAGGTCTCTTTCAAAAGAGCTTCATTTCAATGAGACGACCCGATTTAATTAAAGGTTACTTTCTGTGTATTTCACACTAAATTCTGTCACAATGTTGATTGTTGGCTTCATTGTGTTTTTTTTAAATAGCTCTGGTGTTTGTCTTTACTAGCTAGAAAGAGAGATTTTAGTAGTACAATGGAATATGTGGAGTTTGATTCCACACTCCATTGCTGTCGTGTCTGTTCTGAGAGAAATAAATAGACGGAGAATAAAAGGCTGTTATTTTCCCTCGCTAACCTCAAAGAGGACTACGGCTTGACTGAAATAACTCAGAACTATCACTCAGTTTGAGGTCAGGGGTGTGGCATTAACTTGAAGATATCTGTCTGTTTAACATGGAGGTCAACCCATAACACGCTGTAACATGCAAATGTTCACCTTGTGGCAGGAAGTGCATTGTTAGTTCACGCCGTCAATTGTCCCGCTTCAGCTTCTTGATGAGCGACATCCAGCCTGCGGGCGAGCCAACAGGCATCTTTATACGCTGCTGCTGCAAGCATTGAAGCATCGAGCCGTCCCGTTTCAATGGTGCAGGCACCACGTTTGAAGTAGTGGCCTTCACATTTTGATACACGCATTGGGATTGTTACAACTCAACACAGAGCGTCGTGAGAATGAAAGAGCAACAGATGTCTGTAGTCACTCAACATGTTCAAACATAACTCAACAATCAGAGGGTTTTCCTCTTTTTAAAACTCTGAGCTGTTATAACTCAGTCTATCAACTGCTTGTGTTGGGTAGATGGTTATCAGAATTTTTTTTTCTTTTCTATATATCGATAGAGAGAGAGAGAGAGAGAGAGAGAGAGAGAGAGAGAGAGAGAGAGAGAGAGAGAGAGAGAGAGAGAGAGAGAGAGAGAGAGAGAGAGAGAGAGTTGACATGTCATGCAGTCACTTCTTTTTCTTTACTTTCCCCCAACTTCACCAACAAAGAACCAACCAACCAACCGGCCAGTCAATGAAATGAGCACAAGAGTGGAAACTGGAAGTGAGGTTGGAACAACTTCCCAGAAATAGACTTTCCTCAGCCCACACTGTCATACTTTCAAACCGCAACAGCATGGGAGGCTTTCATGTTTTCCACCAAGACACCACACTGTCTTTCTTTAGGGGATGTTAGCCTGCATTTCAAAAAATAGTGGGACACAACTTTAGGGTCAATAGCGCTCAGAGAGAGAGAGCGAGAGAGGAAAGTAGAGTGAAGTGAATCAGCAGAGCAGCCAGTTATCCCAACGTCATCCCCATCCACGCAGCGCTCTTTATTGGAGCAGACATTTGAGTGGGTGTTGATGCAACTCATTTCATTTATTCAGAGTAGACGTAATCTATATTTTATGAAATTTAAAATGGATAAAGTACAATGTTTTTGGGTTTCTCTGGCCATTCATGAACCCTCAGTAAAACTCTAGGGAAGGTTGTTTCAGGGCATTATCACTTTCAATTTCCATCAGCCATCTTTCATAACCTTTAAGTCAAATGCAACTTGAACGATTTCAAATGTCAGAATGTCAAAATGATGCAGCTACTTAAAACTGTGTTTACTGACAAGTCTAGAAGTTTTGCCCCTCATTTCATTATGGGTGTATATGGAAGCTAAAATGGTGGTCATTTATTAAAACCAGAGAAGAATGAGAAATAAACTTTTGATACATAGGCGATACTTGTCAGTTTTTGACTTTTCATGGTGTTTGTTGAAGGAGAATATAGAATATCACACGACTTTAAGAACATGCGTTTAATGCTGCTGATGCTAATCACTTCACCCTGCTGGTAACCTGCACTCTGACTCCTGCTTCTCCTGAACACGCTGTATATTGATCATATTCCTGACAAGCCACAAAGCTATCATTAGCAAAACCCTTCACTAGCACAGTTCACGGATGGGAGGCGGGGCTCACCACACCAACTCAGCCTTGACCCTATAGATGACCGTTGAATTTCACAATGGCTAGGCCACAATAGCCGCCATGTGCCTGTGTGGTTTAATCTCCACAGCCCATCTGCTGCGGCTGCTGAATCTGGGAGAGGAGAGGGAGTGCCCAGCTTTCCTCTGAAGCTCATGGGTGTCTGTCTCACTACATCCTGTGGGACAGCTGTATGGTAATGTGCACAAGAGGCCGGGGACAGCAGCAGTCACTGGGATTGCCAGGCAGACACAGAACAAGGAGCCCCTTCTCAGTGGGTAGCCAAAGGCATGAACTTGGCAGATTAGACATTCAGGAAACAAATACGGCTCCTTCACAGACAGGCATCCCAAATCAAGAACAACAACCGAACACACAAGGCTGCAGAGAGAGCCCGAAATGAGAAAAAAGGAACTCTGAAACTATTTCAGTGATGAGACTGAAGAACTCTGCCCGCCACCTTGTGGCTTTTCCTCCCTTTGAAAGCCAAATACATGCAGTAATTAGGAAAGACAACATCACAGAGACCTCGTCCTCTCTCCTCAAGAGTCCCTGTGAAGTGAAAAGAAACTGCCGCATTAGAAATGTCAGTTTTTTATGGCTCAAATCGGGAGGAATTATTTATTTTACTCCAGCACTGCTGCAAGCGTTGGGTCTATTATTTTTTTTCCTCCTGAGCCTCATCACGTAGCAGACTGGCGGCCAGTGACGGCTGATGCCAAGACGGCTAAGGCAGGACGAGCGCAGCAAAAATGTTGATGCTCGGGGAAAATCTAATCAATAATTCAAGGCCAGGGAAGTTGCAGATCTAATCCTGACGCGACAATGACGAAGGACAGGCAGGGGCGTGGGCAGCCGTGGAGGACCCCCCCCCCCCGCCCCCCCGCCTATCTGTAAACTGTTGCCTGGCAACAGGATTCACTCTCGCTGGCCTCCAGGCTGCAGTGTGCTGCCTCTGGCCTCATCCAGGGATAAGGCTCTTGTTTGCCATTAGAGTCAACCAATTCTGGCTATGCACGCAGGGCTCGCCATTCAGTAATGATTTCTGCAGAGGCCGCTAATAAAGGCTTTCGGTTTCACGAGAACAAGGCCAATTCTGTCACAAAATGTGACGCAAAAATCACAAAGCGTGGGCTGGATAGGCACCAGGAGTTTCGTGCCATGTGCATTATTACAGTTTGTCACTCACCTCGCTCAGCTAACAATGGCGTGAACATCAGGCCACAGCCCCTACGGGCTGGAAACAATGGAGATGGCACATCTTGAGTTTCTCTTTTCCCCTCTTGTGTTGGCCGTGCCATCTGTCTCTGATGCACACAGTGACGATGACACTTAATTGTTATGCAGAGGAGATGTGTTTACAACAAATGGATAATTACCGAGCATTCAGCCCATCTCGGAAATACCCACATCACCTGTGCTGTGCTCACAGAGACACACACACACACACACACACACACACACACACACACACACACACAACGTCCACTGGAAAATGAAACCTAAGTCGTGGAGAGGCAAATCTGACAGAGATTCAACTTTTAGGCTTTACTTCCAACACTCGGCTAACACCTCAACATACAGGCTGAACCTTATACCTGGCATTAAAATAATCCAAAGCACGTCTTAATGAAAGAGCATTGTTTTCATTTGGAAAAGTGCTGAAACTCTCAGAAATGCACAGGGGAATACACCTGGCAACAAACAAAGCAAGTCAACACAGCAACGAGTTACTTTTGTGGCGGAAACCGCTCGGAGCAAATGTTTACCGTCACTGGTTACTAATTGGTCGTAACAGTAGAGGACGCGTGCTCCTCGTCTTTAGAAGTGAAACAACTCTTCCCGGAAGTGCAAAATATTCCAAAGCGTCTTTGAGGCCGAGTTTAGAGTCGGTGACAGACAAACCACACGTGGTAACCTTCATTTCAGTTATACAACAGACTCAAGTTCAACTGACATCAGTGCAAACCAGTTGGTCTCTGCCTTCTAACCACCGACTTGTTCCGAGCCGACAGGTTTCGCTTGCCGTATTTATTTCTCCTGTCTTTCCTCCTGGCTGTAAAGAGAACCCGTACTAAAGCAATTTCAATGGAGGAGATGGAGGACAAAATGAAGACTGAAACTAATATTAGCCTTCAGCAGTCTGAGTTGGACAAATCACAGGGATGTGTTCCACATTTACAATCTTTTTAGTGTGATTCTCCCTCTTCCTGTTTCCCTGGACACGGTTTCCTTGCTGAGCTGCAGTGGAGAGATAGTGGCACAAAGACTAAAAAGACTATAACTTTGAAAGATTCACTTATTCCACCTTTTTACAAAAACAAGACCGTGTTGCCCCAATCAGCTACATTGAAATCGCTTTAGGAAGGGATCTCTTTATAGACAAGAGGAATGATCACAGCAAACGAAACCTGTTTCACGGTTCATACGGGCACCTGACATCACAAAAAATATATAAACCAATGCTTAAAATTCCCCAAAAGTTGATAATTACTACTTTAAATCGTTTTCTTCGTGATTTCTCTGTAATTTCTGCACCGACGGCGTTCTCACAGTTGGGGATGAATGAACAGTTTATTTACGGCTGTCTGGACCGTTACACTGTCTGCTGGATTCTCCGTTTGATCTCAAGTGATGTAAAATAAAGAGCAACAAGCGATATTCAACTGATTCTCCACATCACTGGCGTCACGCTTTCACTGCAGCGTGTCGATCGTCACGTGTCTGTAATGTTTGTTTATTGGATTCGAGTCACAAAATAAAGGCATCTGTGCAGATTTGGAGTAAAAGGACTCCAGCTGTTTATTTTCTCGAAAGTCATTCTCTCCTTTTTAATGAGTGAAGGTAACCACATCTATCCTTTGCAACAGCTATGATATAAAAACACTAAACTGTGAAATTGAGTCTCTTGTGTGCTTACCCTCCAGAAATGGTTTTACAACAGTTTCACGCTTTACAATTTGTTTAGGGTCCACAAATGATCTGAGATGCTACAACAGCCTCCCAGCACTAGAGGTAGTGAAATATACTTCATGTATTAAAACGTGAATTTGCATACTGGTAAAAATGTGAGAACTCGCATGAACTCAAAGAGATTGGACACCAAATTATTCTTTGATCTTAAAGTAAACTAAGTGCAAGGATCACTGGCGTGCAACGGGTTTACATTAAAGAATGATTTCACCAACAGCACCCAAAGAAAAAGAGACATTTTCAAATCCCTCTCTGGTCATAAAAAAGGGTCATTCTTAGCTGCAGTACTGGTGAGAACAAGGTGGTGTACTGGGTAGCCGGTGCTGACTCAGCAGGTGCATCTACAGCTGGCTAGGGGGGGACGGTGCAGCAGCACAACCTGGCCACAAGGCTCTACGGCATCGGCGTGAGGTCCCACTCTCCCACGCTCATCACAAATTAAACCGCCCAGTCGGACCAAATCAGCACTTTTTCCCCACTTATCCACTGTAGCGTGCCGATGTTGTACCGAGGTGTGAGGGAGGTGAAGCATGAAATGCACATGTGCGTACTGTGAGCCTTGAGCAACTCCACGGTGACTTCATCTCCACTGACTTTTGTTAAATCTAATGTGCATGAGAACCTCTCAAAAAAGATTTCATGATCACATCCGACACCCTTCTGGTGCTCATGAAAGCATTACAAGTGGACTGTTATGAATTTTGGAGAATCATCCTGGAATATGTGGAAAACTGTTCCATCTCATCCTGTAAAGTCATGCTCATCCTATAGAAGGCTAAATAACATGTCGGTTCAGTTTGAAGGCATTCTTGGTTTTATTATTATTATTCAGGGTTATACAATCGTGTACGGTCATGTGGACTAAATGTCAGTATATTGAAATCAGAATCAGAATGAAGCTTCTGAAATATGGACTTTAATGCAGGTATTAATATTCCTAATTGCAGATGGTGTGGGAGGCTGCCTTTATAGACTCGTGAATAGTTTAATTGGTAAACACTGCTAGATAGGAAGAAAATAAAAATAGAGACATGGCAGATTTTCAACATTTCATCTCATTAGTCATTAAGAACCCAATCAGGCTTTGAAGGGTTGTTCATTGTCACATTTCTGACCACTAGCTGCTTTATGGAGTGATGTTTTTATGAGCGGGTTCCCGACAAATGAATAGGGGGAAGAACGATAGATAGTAAACATTAATATATTTTTAGCATTTATACAACTGTTTTTGATATATGCAGTAATACCCTGCAACACCTTGAAACCGACTTTAATATCATTAAAATGGACTGATCTACTAAAAAGACCCTTAAAACCACCAATATGCTCAAATGTGTAAGAGCTAAACATATTATACCGGGAGTAATGGTTCATTACAGTATATTCCATTAGAGAGGAAGGAGTCAGCAAATAAGTATGGACAACATTTCAGGAGGGAGAATAACACAAAAGTTAACTTTAGTGTAATTCAGAGGAAACTGTAATTTGGCTAAACCTGAAGTCTGTCCCCGACACAGTTGTTTTTCCACTGGACAGGCAGAGTAATGGGGCTTTGCTAATTGCATCAGAGCTCTGTTTAAATTAACGTCTGCGGATGTTGCTGCCTAGTTAGATGATCTAATGTAGCCATGGAACCCCTTTCATTGTCATCCATCACAGTAATAGAACGACTACTGACACACTGCAGCCGTAATAAAAAACTCCTGCGTGTTCATCTCTGTGTGCCTATCATTGATTTTACATTTCGTATTGGTAAATTAATCCCAGCAACAACCTCTCCCCTCCCCTCCCCCCCCCCGCGTCCTCATCAGAGGAGAGAATATTGATTGCCTGGTTAAAATGCGTTGAGGAGGCCATGAATTGTTAATCAAAACACAGATTCTGCAGGGAACTGCACCAGGGTAAATATTCAATTCCTAGTTATACAAAACAAACAGAGCCTAACTGTTGGGGGACTGAGAGGAAATGGAGCAGAGTCACCGGTTGTGACCTTGTATAATTTGTTTTTGTTCATTTGAAAATCCAGAATTGGCAAGAGTGTTTTTTATTTTTATGAAAGGCATATCTTATACTTTAAGAGACATGAAACATTTTTAAAAACTAAAAAAAGGTTTGAACACTTGACTCGTACCCAATATGAATATTCTAATTCATGAATATTATCATTGTTTTCTGGATTGATTACATATTCATTACATAACATGTCATAACCCTGAAAATGCCTTTTGAAATGTTTCTTAAAAAGTTATTAAATCGCTGATTTTGTCTGACCGACACCGGAAAACCTAAAAATAATATAAGACAAAGAAGAGCAGCAAACCCTGAAAATGGACATAATGAAAAGAGACTTTTTGGTATTTTTGTATGAAAAACACCCATGAATAATTAACCGATTACCAAAAAAAGTAGTTCTGGTAGTTTTGTTATTTATAAGTCAAATAAAACTGTCACGCCAATTAACGTCTCTTCATGTTACAAGTTACATCCAAAACAAATTCTCATACTTTTGCTTGTTTGTTGGTTTGTTTTTTAAACACGATACTATAGCTGCATGAAATAAATCGGTTATTGAAAGCCTACAATTGTAAAAAACGTATCTACTTTTTTCATTCAAGATGAACTGCAGACATTGTCATTTCTGGCAAAACCAAATCCAAGCCCTGTGGGCGCTGTTGGCATACTTGCATACAATGAACTTGGGCTGAAAATACAAAGGCATATCACAGAATTTGAATTTAAATTGGTCTTGGCAGCAACAGAAAGATTACTGGTGACATACTTGTTCTGGTCTGGCACGTAATTCCACGCTCCCGTCTACTGTAACGTCTCTGAACACTCCAGAAAACACTGGAGCGTTTGAAGTACTGCTTTAACACGCACCTCCTTCCAATTGGTACTCCTCCATTATCATCCCTGAGGCAGCTAAATTATTTTCCTTCACGCTGAGATAAAGTGTGTATACTTTGACATACGCACTCAGGCAGCTGGCTGAATAGAATAATCAATATGCAATGCTGAAATGAGATTCTTGCTCCTTCTTTATGTGGACAATGCTTTAATTCAACAGGCGGTCAAAACTGTCCCGAGCAGTAAGAATACATACGTACGAGGACAAATGCTTCCAGGCTTCCAGTCGACATCCATGCACAATGAGACGGCTAACGCATCAACAGGAAGTTGATGCTTTCCGTGTAGCCTGATGTGACCTCGACGTGAATGCAGGTGTGCTGCCCAGCAACTTGATTTGTATGCTTTTCATACCTGCAGACACCTTGCTGAAGAGAAAAGGTCAAATATGAAGCTGTCCATATTGTTTCAACGGATAAATTAGAGGATGATGAATTTGATTTCACATGAAGCATATTGGAAACTTGCTGAATGCACAGTACGATTGGGGTAGGGTGGACACCTACATACCTGGGTTTTCTCTACAAATAAACAAATAAGCCCTAAAAAAAAAAAAACTTGGACAATGAAATTGTCCCCATCACATTCAAAGGACAGATTAGCAAAGGTCTACTTGTTGTCTTACCAGTGAAGCGCTGTTATGTTCCTATGAGCAGAACATATGCATCTGTTCATAACAGACCAGACTTAATATTGGCAGAACCCTTGGCCTTGCAAGAGAAACATTTTGGTCTGAGAAACTAAGTGACAAATGATGCACTACCTTCACGTTCTTTTGTATAAAACAGGAGACTCTTTTGGCTCCACACAAATGCTACCCTGGACTAACGCCGTGTAGCAGACTGGCCTCATCCTCCCAGCACTGAAACAGAAACACTGAAAAAACATCTTTGACCCCACACCGCCACAGAAAAATCAGGGTGCACTGATGCAGCACAAGGTCCTCAATTATCCCCGCGCCACTTCCTGCCATGCACAGTTGTGACACTGGGAGCCACTTTGCATCGACTGACTTGCGCCCCATCAAACTGTAGCACACCCAAGGCTGATGGCTGAGCAGTTCCACCTCCAGACCGTCACTGCAAAGTGACTGAAGGCCGAAGAGCAAGGCAACATTTAATCTACCAAAGACAATGATGAGTTGGGAAAGTATTTTCAGAAGACAGATGTGGTTCGGCCCATCAGTCAACAGTACCTGTGTGCTTGGACGTCACGAAACAGCTATTAAGGGCCGTACCAAATGTCTTTATTATGAAACTTTGAATGTCCATCTATAAAACTAACAACATCTTAGATTTGAATTAAGTGATAAATCAGATTTTGTTTTTAAACAGAACAAAAAAGCTGTGCAGTGTTCGAATGTTGATTTAGAATACGAATGTCAACTTCATGAAAGAAGCTTCAAACTTTTCGTTACTTCCCTCCAGCTATCACAAGTTTACCTTGTATTTTGAAAAAGATGTAAGATGACATGCATCTCTGTGATCCTAAAAACTGATCGATCCTCCTACTAGACTTCTTTTAAAACAGCTACCAAAGCATTGATACAATGAACATATTTAAATAGCAGGCCGGCCTTTTATTGTTTAGATTGCTTCGTTCAAATTTAAGTTGTTTCTCAAACCAGACCATTAACAAAACCCCATGGATCCTTCAGCGCAGAGCCTTTTGGGATTAGCATTGCATTAAACCTGAAGAGATGTGCAACAGTGTCAGAGCTTCGTCGATGTTAATGTAGTATTGAATGCTGCACTTATAGTCGTCATAACAACCTGAACATTTATCGAAGCTCTTAGCCGGGAGAGTCTGCATGTGGGAGACGAGTGAGGAGGGTCGGTGCTTGAAAAACAGCAGATATGCGTCCGAGGGAACTGCTTATAAATACTCGTTTTTTCTTGCAAGAGGCAGAGATGTGTACAGCGGGAGTCAAACAGACTTCAGGCACAAAAGATGTGATTGGGCGGTGTCCATGATTCCACGAAACTAAAGCATGACAACACAGAGCCACAAGACCACTGCGGGTACTAAAACAACTGCAGCAAACAACATGAGGGACTCCTTTCAGACCAGGAAATGCCACAACACTGTTAAGAAAAAGCGAAATTAAACACAGTGTGTGAATACAGACAGAGCCGTAACGCACGAACCTCTCAGCATACTAACACGGTGAAGGTGCAGGGCTACACTGAGCTCTCTGCTTCGTCAGTGATCACTGAACTTTTAGTTCATGCTGCCCCCTACAGGTACCAAAACAGCATCCTGAGTTGTTGCAGACAAAATACTTCAAACACCAGTGGAGACCACAGTGGGTTGTGATGGACTATAATCAAAGAAAATGAGATGTTTCTTACCTGTGTGTTCCACAACAGGGGTCAGCACATAAGAGAGAATAGAGAAAACAAATGGACGTTAGGGAAAGACTCAGATAAGAGCAAATAAGAGCATTATAGGCAGGTTCAAGGATCGATGAAGGATTACAACTACTTTCTGGTAAAACAGCGTGATGTTGTCACTAATTAAAAACGATGTATTTAGTTACTATGTTACTCTGCATTGTTCGATACTGCTATGACTTCAGTGATAAAGATGTTTTTGGGGTGAACTGACCCTTTAAAAGTATTGTTGCTTCTACATATCCGTCGAGCTGTTCATACGAAGCAACACCTGCTCATTCAACCTGTAAACTGAATATGAAAGCACCGCGACTGCAGGTGAAGGAGCTTTAATCAACTGAAGGAATATGCAGAGGAATGAGTAATGAGGTATGTGATAGAGGAAGAGAGCAGGATCACAACAACCTGCAGTGTAGAAAAAAAATCATAAAAGATTCATACCATGAGAATCTTTTAAATCTCCTCAAATGTTTGCAGGAGTTAAAAAAGGACCGACTGTTTAGCCTTCTGTGCGGCCGACTCTAAAGACTACAGAGGGATGGGATTCAGTAATGTTTGATGTAATGTTGTGTCGGTGATGAAGCAAATTCACTTTTGGTTCATAGAAATCAGTTCAGGTTCCTTAGTTTCCTGACCAAATGAACAGATGGGCATCAGCTACAGCCTTTACAGCACAGACAGAAAAGTAAAGCACTTTCTGTGTTTGGCTTAAAGGGAATAAAGAACCGTGTTCGTCTGAAAGCAACTACAACACCCACGCTCAAATCGCAGAGGCCCAACATGCTGTGAGAAGGCTGAGGCGTCGGCGTCAAAAGGTATTAAATTGCACTTATTTTTTCCCCATTTTACTGTCACGTATTTCTTTACTTATTCATTTAAAAAAAAAAAAGTTATACACACTGGAAAACCTCGAACCAAAACACTGTTCATCAACAATAAGTCCTTCCAAACATTTCCTCAAACGAACAGTAAAGATTTGTAGATTCATATTAATATGAATGGATGCTTTGTTGGCTTTGCTACACTTGTTGTTCTGACGACTCGGCACAAAGGTCAGTGGCTATACAGCATCTTAAGGATTAGCCCTGATGTAGCACCGCAGTCATGTCACAACTAAAGCGTGGCATCTTAAAGTATCACTTTGTTCTTCAGCATTTCCAAGTTTCCCACAAATATTTGAATACATATTTGCGTCTCAGTTATTATCTATGTCGACACAGTTCCTCTACGGCTGCACTAGACTCATAAATAACTGCATCTGTATTTAGTAGTAGTAGAATATTAAAATGCATTCCAAATTAGTACAATATAGAAAAGAAATTGTCATAACTCTTCTCCTGCTTCACAGACTTTGGAGAAATGATGCCAAGTTTCAATACATTTAAATCAATTTAGAGAAATTCCTGAGAAATTTACTCCTCAGAGATGCAAACTGCAGCTGCATGCAAACACATAAGATGCAGTAACATGAATATGGCTCGTAATAATGACCTTATTATGGTGGTTTGTGTTTTTAAAATCAGTCAAACTATCTCACTGTCTTCTGTGGTTTTGACTCAGCATGTCTTCTGAGTTTATTTTGTTCTTACCTTCATCATTCTTACAAAACTTAGAGAAAATAGATTTTTAGTTCGTAACTAAATAATTTGCACTTTTAGTTTCAGAAACAACCATCGAACAGTGTGTGTTCAGTCACAGGGAGGGATCTGTTCCGAGGCTGAATGACTGGATGGAGTCGGGACAATAAGCCGTCCACAGTGAGAGGAGGGCGGGGTGTTGATTCTGTTCCGAAGAGATAAGACCAGGAGTCGTCTCTCCTGAATGAACGAGTGAGTGAACGAGTGAAAGAAAAAGGCTACAGAAGTAGGAAGAGAGAATGGTGAAATATAAAGAGGTAGACAAAGCAAAGAGTTTTATGAAGAGTGAGTCAATAATTCTGCCAGGCACGGAGCCATCCTCTCTCTGTTCTAAACCCACACAGGGCAGCTGAAAGGGAAGCTATAATTTCCACATCGTCCTACCGTTAATAACACAAAAGGAGAGGCGTGTCCTTGACAGAGCAGCAAGACATATTTCTGTATAGCTCAGAGGGATGAAGACGTAACTCTCAGAAGAACGGAATCTCTGAAGTAAGAAGATTGCTCTTATTAAGTATGATGTTGTAAGGCAGCAGACATTCATATATTATTCTCAGCACCTCTACTCTCTGAGATCCTGGCATGGTGGATTTGTAAGCTCATTCATGCAACGTGGCCAGAAAGTAAAAAGAACAGTAAGAATCTGGGGACTGCGACCCGATGACCCTGTTTCCTCCCCATGCGTTGGTAGTGTGGTCAGTGTGCGATGCCACATTGTATGTATGTTCCTGGGAGGTTATTTGCAACATTAACAGTGTTGTTTACCTTGAGAGCGTCACGTGAAAGTATCCTGAACCCCTGTGCGGTGTTTCGGTATGTGATAAGCCTTCAAAGTCATTGATGTAGGCCTCAAACTAAACCTCCTGGATCATATTTCATTTTCTCACCGGTACCTGTAGCAACGCAGCCCCCTTGTGGGTTTTTAACACAGTGCGCTATTTCTGTTCTGAACGCGGCCTCACACTTGTCAGATCTGGAGGTACAGCACACCAGAGCCACGGAGCCAAGGTCATTTTATAAACTGCACAAATTATAAATATGGATGTCATGGCCCCAACCTGGCAGTCATCCATCATCCCTCACACGGTACATGCTGCTAATCAATGTCAGACGATGAATCGGGTACAGTGGCTCACGCAGACTGGAGGCGGTCACTGGGCCAATGGCAGCCGCCAGAGACTTTGCTGTTTAGAGGATAATTAGTTTACTTTTGGTACTGAAGGATTAAGTTATTTTGTGGTTTGAGAAAATGTTCCTGTTTCTTAAGAAGGGCTGCAAATGTTGATTATCCATCAATCCGGCAATTCTATTCTCAATGAATCGTTTTATTTATAAAATGTTCATCGGGGTTTTCCAGCGTCGTCCAAGATAACTTCTTTAAATTTTTTTAATTTTTTAAGATCTTTAAATGTCTTGATTAGTCCGACCGACCGTCCAAAACCCCAAATAGGAGAAGATGGAACCAGAGAATTTGAGGACTTTTTCTTTAAAAAGAAAAAGAAAGTCAAAACGATTATCAAAATGTTGCAGATACATTTTCGAATAAACTAATCGACAATTAAAAACCCATCGAGTTAGCTGGAAAATGGATTGTCACAAAGCTGAAAATGAGGGCATTTATATTGGCTCAGTATAACTTGGTGATTAAAAGATATATGGTTTTCACTGATAATCGCTGATATTTTTAGCTGATAATCACGCACAGAATAGTTTGGGCGCATGTCTCGCACAACACAATTGTTTTTCCTAGCCTGATGTCTTCTGGCCTTTGGAGGATGTGTGCTTTAGATATGAATGTGTGTCGACAAGTCATATCAAAACAGCAGTAGAAGAACTTTCGACACTCGAAAAAGCTAAAAACCAACACTTAATATCTGCATCCAATGAGGCGTTTTTGTACGGGTGCCATGATGAACGGCTTCGACAGCCAGCGGAACCGCCCTGTACCAGAGAAATATTTGTAATCCTTTCCTTTTCAAAAGCTTTCTGGTCGTCTTGCCCTGTTAGAGGCCTTATTTTCTAAAAGAGTGTGTAATCCTCTTGTTGCTGAGCAAGTGTTTACATTTCTGCTTACCCGCTGAACAACAGACCTCTGTGACACAGCTATGGTACGCACACTCATACACTCACCTACAAAACCTCGTCGTCCTGCCGTTAAAGTAATAAAGAGGCTCTTGATACTTCAACAGAAGCTCAATGTTGTTTTGTCTTTACAAATAGTCAATATCAAGACCTTTAGGGTCTTTCAACAGGGTCAGACCTGACTTTGAGTGTGCTTTCGCTGACTGGCTTTTGTACTTAACATGCTGTGACAATGTTCTTGTTTGATTTTAGAGACATTTTCCACTTTCTGAAAGAAGAGATCAAAAAAGATGTTGACAGTTTGTCCCAGCCTGACTGACAATGCCATCTAAACTTTCAAGCTTTGGTAAACAGCCTTCACATTACCAATAACTTCTACGGTGCATTGTAAAAAACGAGGCAAAACAACTTCACAGACATTACACACCGCTGGAGCGCGACTGTGCAGGAAGTCGAGGGCTGCAGCAAGTGTCCAGCGAGCGCTGCGGTACGACACCAGTGCACACCAAATGCCGGGAGACTCCGACAGCAGGGTTCATACGAAGATTAGACAAACTATGCACACGGCCGCGTCAGTTACAGCCGGTCAGCTCAGCATTCACGGGCCGTCTTCACTGATGACCAGATTACAGCGAGCGCGACGTTGAAGGTTAGCGGAGAGAAGAGCTGATACAAAGACGGGGTGAAGGACCGGACACACGGATTCAAGGCTCAAGTCCGGTATCGTCAAATACTGTCACTGTGGTAACAGCGATCAACTGAAGAGACAACTCATCAGTGTGGAGGGTTCGGATCTCACACACACACACACACACACACACACACACACACACACACACACACAGCGTTATGTAGACAGGAACAGTCTGAACAGTATCGGAGTACAAACTCAATCACTTGTATGAACTTTTCAGATCCTCTTAAAGTCTGTGAGTATTTCTCCCTAACAGGAAATGTTCACAATAAAATAAGTGAACTTAAAGTTAAGAAGAAAAAACATTAATCATGCATTTAAAGTACAGACGTACTTTAGAAACAAGAGTGCGTTCAAGCTCTGCTCAGTGAAAATGAGTATGATAGAAGGTAGATTATAACGCCATCATGAGGTGTTTAAATGTAATCTTGTAAATACATACAGCTGTTTGAGGGGGATGTTTCCACAGCAGCTTTTAATACATCATTACAACTACTAATGCCAAAAGGTTTTTAATCAAGCAAGTATTTAAATATAAAAATGTATTTCTTAATCATTTGAATTGTGTGTGTTTATGCGAATAACAACGATGTCTTGCTGTCAATTAAAGCTCTCAGAAAATAAAATCTGAATCAGCAACGAAAATTGTAATTAAACACACAAAAACTCAACTATTCTGCTTCATCAGGACTGTGATTGTGGTTTGATCACATATGATTGGCATGTTCCTGGCAACATAAAGATCCCACCAACCGGCATCAGATTTTGATTCAAACATGCCAAAATTGAGATTAATTACACAGCAGCAGAGTTCATGACAGAAACCTAACCCAGAAATCTCTAATGTATAACAACCTACTGCTATAATGCTCATGTCTGCACCCCGTCCTTCACAGTAAAATGATGATTAAAACAATAGGTTATCAGGCCATTCAAAAGATATTACCATTTTAATGGCAAAAAAACAGTTTCTATCAAATATTCAGTTATTTTTCTGTATGCATTGTATACGACATACAAGTAACATACCAATAGTGTTGAATTATGGAGAAGATTATTTGTGTGCAGCACAGCTGAGATGAATAATTTATCTGATGAGTAATGCAAGTGTTTGCATGAGTGAAATTGTTTAAGAGGTTTCACTTTGCTTCACATCTTCCCTTAAAATAATGTTGAGGAGCCTTCAGCTGTGACACTTTCCTGAAGGAAGAGTGCATCTTCTCTCAGTTCCTGGAGTATCAAACAACAAGGGAAACGTCAGTGCCTTCGGGCAGCCCTGTGGCAAGTGGCCGCACATCGCTATTCAGTACGCTCTGTATGTGAAGCACAACAAGAGTGAACTACGCAGCCCCGGCTCCAACTAAAGTGGTTTCTAGATCAGCCTTGAAGTCAACTGATCATGTGCAGCGTCAAAATGCAAAGATTGTTTTGACATCGTCGACATCAGACGACAAAAAAGCTGTATGCAGATGTTCTGTTTATTGCAATATTTTTTAACATACTTGAAAATAAGTCCCATTTTTACAAACTAAATATTAGGAGGCCCCGCGAGATAGACGTCAATCAAAGAAGAGTATCTCTTTCAACAAACTAATTACAGTTTTTGGGGTGCCATAGTCGGGTCTCGTTTGGCAGATCTAGGTGCTGGGTAGCTAGCCGACTGGATCCGTGTGCTCCCTGGAATGGGACCGCTTCTCAGAATAGCCAATGGCAGATGCCTTCCCTCCTCTCGGTGTTATTTGGAGCCCAAGGACAATGAATTCCAAACCCCTGCAGTGGACTGTGGTCCTTACTTCAGAGGAGGGCTTAATGGCCGAAATCAGACCTTTTTTAATCATCGACTCGTATCGGCAGTCTGCGTGTGCTCAACAAATAGGGTCAAATGCATCAAGGCAACATCAGAGGATGACTCTTTGTAAAGACATGAGCATAACACAGCAGCTCTTCTGAATCTTCACTGGCCTCACGATTCGACTACGATTCACCCGTTAACGATTCTCAATGAATCCCCTATTTTCTGTCCTACTGAACACAGCTACTTATTCATCAGTTAATACAAGCAGATAAATCTGAACTCCCTTTATATTTAGAAATGCTTTCAAAAACCTCAACGGCTTATAATATAAAAAGCTGCATCGTTATCAGTTACCAGTATCTGTGACCTCTGTTTTCTTTGAGCTGAAAAGAAACCAGACTCCTGATCACGTTTAGTCGCTGCATTGATGCATCACCATGCATCTCAAAACGAGAAATTTCCACACCTCTACAACTTATTCTTATCCACTATTCAAAACCAACAAAAAAATAACTAAAACCACCATTTTCATGACAGTTTAATTTGACTTGGTAGAGAAACTATCAATCAGCCATTATGTTCTTTATTTTAAAGGATAACGCTCCAAGACAAAAATGGGAAAGCACTGAAATTCCCAACATACATCGTCAACCACCAAACTAAACAAGGAATCTCACTTCATGCCAACTTTACTCCAGTGTTTCAATATATTGCATCAGTCATGGAAGAAGAGGGGGAAAAAGTAAAAAAAAAAAAACTTCAAAAGATCCTTGTGCTGTCAAACCCAATATTCTACATTTGGCGATCCAAAAATAGGAGGAAAAAATGATTAAAAGGGCTGCGTGATGATGTTTGTCAAGCAGCATGATCCCGTCGGGGGAGCCGTACTTTCTTTACAACACTTATCTACAGAGACCGCCATTAGTAAAGGCAGCTGCTCCTTCAGGGCAGCAGCTTTATCTTAAGTGAAACGCTGACTGCTAATGCATAATGAGGGAGTCAGGTGGGAGCAGCAACCTTTATGCAGCCCAGAGAAATTTAAACGGAATTCACTGCTACGGAGGCGCTGAGGAGAATCATTTACTTACATTTAGTGGTACTTAATAAAAAGCACATCAACATCTGCATGGCTGATGTTAAGAAACTTTTGGTGTGTTAATCAGGCGCTTGTTGCACAAATCTAGTGTTCTTGCTGTGGCCACGTTTCATTATAAACACAGAGTAGTTACCGTTTTCGCCATTGCACCAACCTCTGAAATGGGCAATGCTTGCACTGTTGTTTATTCAGTTAATAATAATTCCTTATTTTATTCAGTTTACTGATAAGGTGACCCTGTTTTGTTATTTAAATTTGACAAGCTACTAAACTACAAAATGTGCACAGATATCAACAGTTGCATTTTTGTGATGCTCGAGGTAGCTGATGCACAGTCCAAACAGCGATGTGGCCGAGGTGATTTCAAGGATTTGTTGATGGAAAACAGTTGGTTTTGAAATATGAATAGTAAAGACGAACAACACTTGAGCCGCTATAAGATCATCCGACTCGGTAGCAGCAGGATCAGGAACGTATCGCGTAACCCGTCAGGGACGGACAAGTCGGACTGAAAGTGATTAAGAACGTCCTCTGTGCGTCCAGGCATATGTTCTCAAAAATAGATGATAAATCTGTGCATTCAAATCATGAGAGATGGCTTTTTGATATCATTCTGATTCATAATTAGCTAAATATGCATACAAACATACTCATTAACTGATAAAACACAGCTTTAGGCGCACACATTTGTTCAAAACAGACGGAGAAAAACCAACAAATGAAGCAAATAATAAATAAACCGAACAAAAGAACAGAAAAGAAAAGACAATAGCTGTGTAGACAAAACCACAGGAAACCTAGAGGCTTGATTTCAAACTGGCTAAGGAAAGTTGCCACACACCCACAACACCTGCTCAGGCAGCGAATGCATCTTGCCGATAGCTGTTGATGCACACATAGCTGCTCTGGGCAGGTCCAGATCGCCTTACTCAACAGGCCTGCAGTGCAGGGTGTGGTGGGCGAGAAAAGCAATACCTCAACTAAAATGCCCTGCTGTTAATGTTCTATATCTTGATCGCTATATCCTGCAACAGCTGGATGCTCATTTTGGCTCCCGGAAATACGGTTTGGCTTCTCCTGTCACGTTTTAATTGGAAATGTAACCTCGGACTATCTTTATCAGTACAGTAGGAGAAGTGTTGGGGCCGGAGAAGATCTCACTTTAAGATACGAGACATTATAGATACGACATCGCCTCATAGAAAGCTCCCATGTCCAAGTCCACATGAACATTTTAAATTGGAATAAAATAAAGAATTATAAAGTAGAGAGTGGAAGCATTGAAATATGTATTTTACAGAATAGTTTGTTCCTTTTGAAGCGGTAGTTTCAGGCCCAGCTATCCCGTTCACTGGAGACAGCCGACGAGGCTTCCTCCGTTTTGTGAACACACTTCACAAACAACCTTAAAGCTCCAGTTCCCTTTTCTCAGTCTCGAGCTTCCTGATGTGCTTTGCCTTTCTAAACATGAAAAGCAAACAATCAAAAGTAAAAGTGTTGCTGAGCACAAGCACAGATGCCTTCGTCTAATCCACGGGCACACAGATTAAAGAGTTCCATGCTGTGCTTTTCCCCAGTTCTACTTTCTGTAACATTCAAATGAATTATCATCCTGACAGATCTCTTCACTGCTGTTCCCAATCATGCTATATGTAAAGTGTGGCAGATGTGGAATAATGCTGTCAAAAGTTGTATTTGAATATGTATTGAAAAAAAACACAACATATTTGAATATAAAAAATAATATTCGTGGATTAGAAGCAGCACTACCGTGGCGTTCTACCTAAAGCGGATACAAGGAGGAAAAAGAGAGAAGATTTAACATGTTACAACAGAATAAAAAAAAATATTACTACTATTACTCTGAACTTATTTTAACTTTTTTCTCTTTGGTTAATTTCTCCATAATTGTTACATTCTCAACCTCCTTAAAAAAAATACCCTTTGTGAGCTGAAAGGTAAATACTACTGAATTCATCAAATCAAATGCGTTAGACTTTAGTGTCGAAACGGTTGAATTAACATTAGTGTTACTACTATAATTACTGCACACTACTAATCTATTGATTGAGAATCGCATATGAGACAATGATGACAATTTATTAATTGTGGCTGGTAAAATAAATATGTCTGTTGAGTCAATTCTTTCCGTCCAGCAGCCAGAAGATGGCAGGGAAGCTAGAAACTGAATTTTGGAGCCCACATATATGAATAAGAGCGAGAAAGGCTCAACTGAAGCAAAGCTGAGGCTGATGGGAATGTAGTTCTTTAACCAAAGACCAGACCAAATGTCTCTGATGCTCAACATGACTTCATCATATAAAAGGATACAGGCGATATGTAGAGACGTAATCAGGGATCATGCAGGACATCTTAGTGTCAAAAGAGAGGTGCAACACACAGCCTCCCTCTTTGTCTACCTTTATTATATTTGATGTTATTGTAGAAATCAATGCCGCTTTCCCTTGCAACAAAGATTTGACATTTTGAGCCGTGGCTGGGTTATCTAAAGAAAGCTGCTGGTCTGTCTCAGCTATTCTTTGAAACTACTGTTGAACTGCTGCATAAACAGCACTAATTTAAACTAAATCTCTGTATTAGACGATTTGTTTCATAAAGCTGGTGAACACAGTGGCACGCTTTGATCCGAGAGAGTGAAGGACACGCTGACACTTCTCCGTCATTGTGACATCTTCCCTTATTTCTATTTTAGTCTGATGTTTCACAACCGGTCTCCTCACTACCCCAATCTATCTCCATGTCTTTCCTGACAGACGGGAGTGTAATGATTTAACTGCCCATCTTTGTATCTTCAGTGACAATAAAGAAACTGTCCGCACCACATTCAGAGGTCAGATGCAGCCGTACAAAAACAGCTGGTGAGCCTTTCGCCAAGATGTCCTCGGCTTTATATTTAATTATAAACCTGACAAGTCAACTCAGACACATTAAAGTGGCTCCTAAAATCTGGTTGGTCAAGTATTTAAGGCCGGTATATAACGTTAAAAAAGCAAACGCATGTTAAGTATCAGGAAGTATATTTATTTCCTGCTTTATACGTTTAATAAACCAATACTAGATATTGACAGTGAATGTTTTGTTACATTTTGAGTTTGGGGGATTTATTAAAAAAAGTGACATGAGCACAAAATAATTTAATTATCAAATGTCAGCATGAATAAATTTGTCTGAATAAATCTGGTTCATTTATTTAATCTACATTTCATAATATCAATTAAAATGTGATGATCGTACCTTTAATCTCTTCATGTTTGAATGTTAGACAGCCGGTGACAAAACATGGAGAGATTAGCGTCATTTAGACGGTTTATTCTTTCAGACGGGGCCCTGGGCTCGCCAAGAAGCATCTCACTTGAAATGGAAGTTTAATCTTAATAATTTATCAAAAGGAGACTTTTAATGCAACCAGTGTTACCGTTATAGTTGCCAACAGGCAACCTGATTTGCTTTTAAAGGGGAAGAAGTTGCTAATGTCATAGTTGGAGCGTAATGATGTTTTAGAACTGCTTCAACCTTCAACAACTAACACACGAGAGGAATTACAAAATAGAACGCAAACACATCTCCCAGGCAACACCACCAATTTATTGTTTCATCTAAAACATGACCTAAAAATAGGCTCATTGGGCGACGGCCTTTTTAAGGTTATATGTTGGTGTCCGTCGCCCGTCATGGGTGGAGCCGAGAACAGAGAACGTTTGTATCCGTGGACGTACTGAAACGATTGAAGTACATCGGACAAACAAATGTATCCATCCACCTTACATTAAAAGTGTCTCAATTTGTTCTTATTTATTTAAGTTGTTGCAGCAATGCAACAACTATCAGTTATTCAAGTTCAAACAATCCTTAAAAGGGAAGATTTTCTGCTCGTTTGCTTAGAGGGGGTGTGACTTTAATGAAAGTAGCCAAGGAGCTTCAATTTAGATCCACCTCTTCGATTAAACAGCAGTTACACAAAGTGACAACAACCAAGGGGAAAGAGGGCAAGAGGTGACCTTTGACATTTTCAGGTTCCGTTACTCAACTGAACTCGACCCGTGTGACTGGCCTAATACGTACAAAACTCACCCGTCGGCGGCAGAAAGGCAAACCCTGTGCGATGATGTTGAGGCTGAATATCTTGAGTACTTTCTGAGGGGGTAACGGTTCCTCGGCAACGTGCTTGGGGTCTGCCTGGTTCTCCAGCGGCACGTGGGACGACGTCTTCTCTTTCCCAAAGGCAACATTTGGCATCTTTCTCCGAGCCCCAGACGAGAAACGGGCAAGAGGGCAATGCTTCAGCATTGCAAAACAGGCCGTCTACTGGATCATATCCCAGAGGGAGCTCCCAAACCTGGCCGACTATTGTCGCAAGCGGACAACTTTTCTCACATCAATGTAGGACCTTCCTCGGACCTCTCAATCATGGGACAGACGTCTCAATGCTGCACCTACCTACTCAGAACTCATCTCCCTGCTGACTGGCACCCTTTAAAATACCTCTGGAGGTGTGAGGTCACTGTTGCACCCAAGCCAGGCAAGGCAGCTGCCGTCGGGGCCTGAAAAGAGGATGGACCAACTCAGTCACCCCCCCTCAGACGGGCACTGGGGAATCTGCTCTCATGACCCCCTCGGTGGTGGAATGTGAACCAGCAGGCGTCTGACGCAGCCCACGAGTCCAGAGAGCTTCCTCATTGTTGTCATTCTCTGACCCCCTCCCCTGTGTGCCTCCCAACTTAGTGGACCACATCATCCCTGAGCCCGGTTAACTCTACGCCATGAGAGCATGTCGGCATACAACGAAACTCCTCAGTATCCTCGTCCGGATCACATTCGCCAGGGCAAGTGTTGAAGCTAGGTTTTGTTTTCCGCTGGCCTTCTCCAGCTCTCCCATGAACCAAGGTGTCCAGGAATGTCAGTAACTCTGTCTATGTCAGCAGAGAGGCGGAGGATATTTCAGGAGACGATCCCACAGTAGTTCAATGTTAGTATGTGTGACACATGCACTTAAACAATGATTCACTTGACCAAGTATCAAAAGGGATGGACTCGCATGCAGCTACAAGAAGCAGGATGTTGGTGTTTTTCTATCTAAACCGTCACAAAGAGGCACTAGTGCAGTGAAGCTATAAACGTCTACCGGCGCAACAAGAGGTGCAACCGTTAAGAATTGAGAAAAGTTATTAAAGCAGATTATGCTGATTTCCACATAAAATAAAAACAGAAAACAGCCGAGAATCTGATGAATATGTAGAAATCTACAAATAGAGCAAGTGGCAGGAGACAGCCTTCCCTGTGTGTATTTAAATGTCTGAGCACATGGTAACAGACAGACCTACGGGGCTTAACCTCTCTTCTATTCTCACATCCACCATTGTTTGAGGAGGATTACGGAGCCACAACATCTATCAGAGTAGACCGAGGGCCGCTGGACGCCATTGAGCGGACCAACGGCCATAGTTTTTACAGTACGTTCAGCACAATTGGAGTAAGTTGGCGCCTTATCGGCAGCTGTTCAGCCAATTGAGCATGTTGAACAAACAGCAGAGGCTGTTGGTGATAGAAGCTCCCCAACTAAACATTCGGATGAGCAAATAAGTAGTGATTTCACCCCATTTAGTAGACTTTTCTTATTTTTCTAACTTGTGTGCCGAGCAAGGACAAACTGTATAGGCTTCCAGTTTGCCGCTTTTAAATCAATCACATCCACAATTTGTATTCCAAGCATTTAATGAGACTCAATCGATTCGTGGTGGTGACGAAAAATTGTGTGAAATTAACTTCCGCCGTTGATTTGTTTTGGATTCGGTCACATTGCATCTCCATTAAAGGAAAACCTCGTGTTCCATGACATCATCGCTCTGCAGCAGGTAATAAATAAATATTGATGGGATCAGTCGCAGACTATGAACAGAGTGAGAGAGTGACGCTACAGTTTGTGGTCTGGTGGTTTGATAATGTACTAAAAATGGTGATAAAACACTAGAAAAATAACATCACCTACAAACACAGCTGCCTCAGAGTTTATGGGAGCGATTGTTTGTAGGATTGAAATGTAATGTGACCGTACTTCACCATGAGAGCAGAGTATAGTACAGTCTACTGTGCATGCATGTCAGCAGTGTATTCACATGTACACCTTTTTGCAGATAACGTCAGGGGACTCAATTTGTTTGATCAGTTGGCTTTTTTTGGCACTTTAGGTTTAGCCTGCTGTGTCAGGTCCTCACCACACCTCTGTACTCAACGAGTAGTAAAGAGTTGAAGTTCTGTATTTCAAATTTATGCCGACAAATAGAGACCAGTGTCTTTCTGTATAGACATACAAGGGAAAAAAAAGATCTGACAACAGGCCTCATTGAATATCCTCAAGTGATGCTTTTAGAATTTCAATCACGTGAATGGTTGGCTTACAATTATTTAATTTTCCCTTTCAGGTTGCAAACCATTTTTGACAATAGTCCACATGCAGTGTTAAATGACCGATGAGGCGCCTGTGAATGGCTGCGACTGTGACTCGCCCCGGGCCTTGCGGAGGTTACTTGAGCTTTCCGACTAATCTTAGGCCATAAAGCTATGTGACAGACTCACTGTTCCAGTCTGCTACAACATGATCAGCCCAAAGTAACTCGTTAAATGGCAAGCCATGCAATCATGTTCACCCTGGAGGCCTCTGCAAAGAGTTAAACATTATCTATCATGCCATTTTGGTTGTGTGTGTTGTATTTCTGTTTGCTTTTGCATAACCAAGAAACCCAAAAGATATTCCACTAGTGGAAAAATGGGAGAAACTGTGTTGAGTATGGAGCTACAAACTAACGCTAATAATTAAGCAAAGAAATGTCCGCATGGTTACTATTGTACAAGCTCATAAGTTGCCCGTAAAGTCCACTAACAAAGCTATTAAAGGGGTAGATGTCTGCTTTCTTTGAGGCCCGGTATCACTGGCTGGTCACTGAGTTTACAATCCCTGTAGTGCCAGAGGTCGAGAATGTTTGGCTTCTAGTAACTCGGTACACTTACAAATCACTCCCTGCTTTTCAGCGCAAATGAGATGACGGGGTAGTCTGCTGATGTAGACCCTATGAGATGGGGGCACAGTAGGTCATCCTCTGTGTCGTATAAAGTTATTAACATTCAAAGTCAGAAAAGGCAGAGCAGCCATCATGGTGCTGTAACTGATGCTGCGGACTAAATGTGCAAGAAGCATCGTGTCACGCAAGTGACCTCTTTCTTTCGAATCCATTGAAAAATGGACAAAAAAAAAACGTGAACATCGTAAACAAATAGTCTCCTGGTGAACTGAGTGAGGGGACTCAAGTCAGCTGTGAAACAATGATAAACTTAAGAGTTATGCACTATTACTTACACAACAGTATTTAGATTTAGAAGTAAAGCAGAGGCTGTTGTGTTTGCATACCGGTACGCTCATTTTGCTTCTCCTAGCAGTAGTAATATTGCAGTTGAAACGGTGTTCAACTCAAGCTACGAAACAGGCAAAATGTTTTTACTAGTATCAGTATAGAAAAATGTACCGCATATTAACAGCACTGCACACTATTCCTGCTGGTTCAGTGCTGTCAATATCACCTGCACTTCATCTCTGCAGCTCTTGAGAGAGTGAGGTGACTTTGAGAGTAGAAAATCTTTTTATAGACTGAGATAACTGAATTACATAATGCACATTAATGGTAATTTAGTTACGGGATAGAACCATTGAAGCACATGTTCTGCAGTCTGCATTGGATGATGCATTGTGCCACCCAAACATGCAGCGATGCATAGTTTATTGCATTTAAATATTCATATAGTAGATGCAAGTAAAGGTTTCTAGCTCAAAAATTGCTATTCACCCCCACACTGTCTCTAAATCAGCAAGCAATGAAGTTAAAGCCTCTGCCAGACATCAACGGTATTACTGGAGAAAGCTTTCACGCACTGGTCCATGTGAGACAGACCATAGTTCATTACTGGATGAAGCCGGGGGTGCAGTCTGAGCACAGCTGCAACAAGCACCCACAACCTGTGGGTCACGGATTATTGTAGGTAGGAGACTCTCAGACCACTGCCTCCCTCTGGTGTCGAAGACTGGGACAACAATGCAGCGCTGCAAAATCACCCCAATGCAACAATATCCTGTTAGAACATTTTTACAAGAATCTGACTGACTGCGCTTGGAACCTTATGAACACACGACCAGGACGTTTCTCTTGAGAACATTAAAGTGGTAGTACGTCTGCTATAGTAATACACAGACTATAGTAAAGCACCTCATACAACCCTACTTCAAAACACCTGAACCAAGTCTGAAGAGCAAATTAAAGCTGCACAATGCAAAAAAACAAATCACAACTAAACTAGGCTGCTGCGTCCCGAACACGATCGCTTTTGCAGGCAACAAACGTGACTGCACAGACGAGCTGCAGCGTTAATGTCGCTGTATGTTACCGTGGAGGGGCAAATCCTTTTGGTCCATGTGCCTTTGTTGTTACCTTGTGGCAGAAAAAAGCCATTGACACGCGCCCGCGCCCGCGCCCGCCCCCACCCACCCCCA
>NW_022280058.1:3280403-3292462 GCF_004355925.1 Anarrhichthys ocellatus | reverse complement strand
ACACACACACACACACACACACACACACACACACACCCCTCCCTAACAAAAGAACAGCTCTTTTTGTTTTCCAAGAATCATTTGAGCAAAGCCTACCCGAGGCAATTATCCAAGTCTCAACGACTGGTGGTGTTGACATCAATTAGCACACTTTGATTTTTACTAAAAATTTCAAATCTTATCTGACGCAGCACAGAAGACAATTAGCAGCTGTCTGCAGCAGAATTAGACGACCCAGGAATAGCAAGTGGGAAGCCAGTGAGGGATTACCTCTTGGCTGCACTGGTGACTTCCTCTCGTTGGTTGGGGCATATATTGGTTTGCTGTTAGCATGATGTCGCCTTGTAACCATGAAACTCGCATCTTTGCCATGTAAAAAAATAAAAATGTATGTAAAGAATGTATGGAATTTTTGTTTGCCATTTGTGATTTAACGTCTTAATTATATGAAACAAACTAATCGTGTCAACGAAGACAGATGAGCAGTTGTGATCAATATCAGAGATGTCTGTTGGGAAACAACCAATTCAACAGGCCTGTGGAAGTGCATCAGTTTATAATGAGAGCTTCGGTGGAGACAATTTGCCGTCAATGCTGGTGACTCAACAAGTTGCTTTCATGTGGGAGGATAAGAACACTGGTCCTTTGTGGCTCATTTCTGCCTGTGTGACAAGGCCAGTGTGTGGGAGATGCCACCTACAATAAGCCGGCTGCCTTTCCTTCGGAAAAACATTTAATTACCGACAATGAACGGTATCGTGTGTGTGTGTGAGAAGAAAAGTGGAGCACTGAGCGCACCTCAAATTGTCTAAGTTTGCAACGGTAAATCTATTTGGCTGACGAGTTAGTGCTCAATCCCATCTCAAACTGTAATACATGACCTCTCTCTATAAATGTCCCTGTATCAATATTCAAAAAGTAAGAGCTTTGGAAATCTGAAAAGACACAAAGAGGAGAAGGACATCTGAGCAACGATGGATGCTACAAACACTTTAGAGTTAAATAGACACTCTTACTTCACATTCAATGATCTAGACGTAGATGGAACTACCCTGATGGCTGAAGAGAGAGGCTGAAAAGATACAGCAATTTGTTTTTAGTCAAGACAAACTGTACATGTCAGTCACACATCCCATAATATTTATATATTTATATCTTCTTTTAATCCAGATAATTTACAGCTTTTTTTAGCCAGCGTTGATGTTAATGTGTCGTGCCGTCGATGCACTCATGCCCCGCCCCCTTTGCCTTATCGTAGCTCTGCAGATCCATTTGCCACCAAAGGTCTCTGATGAATCAGCATGAGACATCTAATCCTGTCAGATCACATAACGCCTTAGTAATTAGCCACGAGTGATAAGTTCAAATACACTCTAAGATGGTGGGGCAGCAGAGTACTGCATGGAGCCTAACATGGGCATAATATGTTCCTGTTTATTCTTATCATATATCTTTTTTTAAACTATGACAGTTTAACAGAACTTTTAGATTTTAAGACTTGGAGATTGGTTATGGTTTGGAAAAATATGCAGTATTTAAAAAGAAAGGTTGTCTCATGTGTCGTGTAAAATAAATGTATATCTAAATCGCAGATGTAAAAGTTGTTTCAGTAGAACAGTAAAACACATTAAATTGCCTGAAAAATTGCCATTTCTGATTGCAAAACAATTCATGCTGAGTCACGGAAATAAAGAAAAGTGGAACGCAATCATAAAATTCCTAATTTATCTACAGCCCAACAAATAATAAAGTAGCTTAGCTGAAATGTTTCACGCTTGCCTGATGTTTCCTCTGAGAAGCTGAGCAATAGAAAGGGTTTCAAATCAAAGCAGACTTAGAACAAATGTATATTCTCAATTGCGGTGAGTTCTCACCGGCCTTCTGTAATAACGGTCAATTCATTATCTACTGTACGACAGCATTTCCTCAATGTTCACAGACTGTGAACATGAATTCACAGTATGTGGGGTAATGAATACTTCAAATCCTATGAAACAACTTAAAGGATCACTTTGCCAGTTGCACATACCACCCACACTGCAAAGATATAAAGCCAATGCAACATGAGCAGAGTAAACCCCTTTAAGGAGTGGAAGCATTTTCCATCAGTTGTGTGATCATTAACAGTTTCCAGTAAACATGTACTCCACTATAGGATATAAGATTCAACCCATCTGCTACCGTCAAGTGCTCTGCTTTCCCAGAGGCTAACGTATGCGACACACTCTGCAGACATCAACACCCGCTTCAGATACACGCCTCGTGTTCACTCAGCACCGTGTATTCTGTCATTCGACACATTAAACATGTGATGCATGCCCTTCTTGGGGCCCTTGAATAGAAAGGCATCTGAAAATGTAAATCTAAATGAAGTTCAGACTCAACTGCAGAATACCTTTGCACATTAAACCCGCAGAGATGTTGATCCACGGCTTGAATATTGATTCATGAAGCTCTTAAAGAATTTGAAAAGGTGAAGCGATGGGCGTCACCCTCCGAGTATCACCCCGTTGGCTCGGGGTCAAAAAACAAGCATGGCAAGTAAGGGAGGGGAGGGGGGGGATCCTGGATCCTGGGAACACAATCTGTCCTCAACGGGGACATGTGACGACATGCACAGAAAGCTCAACATCCTATTAGAACTTTTTATGGTGCTAATTCCACTTTACACGCGTTTGTGTTCGCACACTTCCGCCACACAGGCAGTGCTTGTGGATGTCGCCTGACCCCACATGGACCGACACATTTTTGGTCCAAACATGGGTCCTGATCCTCCGTCACAACCCCGCTGCCCCGCGTTTGGCTCATGGATACTGCAGCTGTCAAAATGCACATATCATAGTCTGCAAGCCTGCATACGTATACATATGAGAGTATACACACAACCTTTAAATGTGTAACGTATATGAAGGTGATACATCTTCTACTACCTCTACCACTGCACTATGGTTTAAGTGGGTAGAAAAACAGATCTTTCAACCTTCAGTCACATGCAGAAGCCATCACCTACACCGGCATGTTTCACCTGAAACACAGCGAGTGTAAATATCTCAAACGAGAACTGTCGAAAGATGCTGATCCCCTCTCCACCGCTCCTAACTCCAAGAATACAAGACCCACAGCTGAACAATATTTGTACCGTCAACATCAAAGCCAGCTGGCCCACTGCAGTGACTGACAAACAGCTGCGTCCGATGGTAAGAGCCACTCAGGAGCAAATTCAGACTAACTGCTATATTTAGGCCAATATAAGCAAGGACAATGTCCCCATCAAAGGCTCAGACACACACGCATAAAATCACTCTATATTGAGACCACAGGTATAACATATAATGACATATAATATGACATATAATACAGGAAACAACTGTGTTAAGAGAGACGCGTTTTTACTCTTAATATACTCACACCACCATCTGCTGAAGTGATCCTGATCCTCCAACAACTCTTACAGACCATTATAAGCAATGGGGTCTAAAGGACAAACGGTGCTGGGCTGGTCTTAAACCTAAATCAAACTGAGCACATCGGCAAGCTGACAATCTGTTACACTCGTCTTTTGAACATCAAGCGCTCCTCCTCACTCGTCACTCATCAGGTCAGCAAACTGTGAGTGAGGCATGAACGTGCGTGGAGTTTCACCGTGTCCTAATACAGGCTTCTGTGCGCTCTACACATGAATGAAGTGTCTCGCGAGGAGGACGGTGAGCTAGAATTACTAAACACAGCGCTGGGACTCCTCTATCACAAACTGCATGACAAAATGGCCCTGGAATTTATTTATTTTTTCAAATTGTTGTGACCGCACACAGCAGCTGTTTTATTGACACTGGTGACTGATGTTGCAATTCAGCATTCATCCAGACCCTCCTCTGTGTGTTTTGGTATTGATGATAGCAACGGGATGTGCTTTACGTCATCTTTCCTCTCAGAAATGAAGGGAAATGTGATACGATTAAGCTTTTATCTCTCCATCGAGTGGAGCAATCTGTGTCTTAGTAAGATGTCGGTCCTCTGAAGGGTCGAGCAATTTGACAAATAAATCGGCAATGGGCAATTAGCCGTGTACGTCGCTATTTTATTTAGCTAATTTAATGGTCAGCCTCCAAAGAAAAAGTGAGAGTCTCTGCTCAGCAACGGCAGAGAGAGACAGCGAGGAAAAGCAGCTTGTAAAGTCGCCATATTTTCACATCTAACTGTGAATTAATGGGGATTGTTGGAAGGAGGGGAAAGACTAAGATGTTTTTGGTGAATTTTATTTGATCTGTCGAGTTCAAATGAAGTGTGTTTTACAATGAGTTAAATACGCAATTAAGCTTAGTTCTGTGATGGAGAGTCACGTGAATTCAGCAGGTGTATGTTCTGTGTGCAGGTTCAGGCTCTGTTTTAAGAAGGTCATCTAACACTTACACTTCTTTTAATGGATTTCCAGAATCCTCAAAGACTCTTTTAACCATCAGGATGAAAGAATATATTCCAACTTTTGAGATTAGTAACCCGTCACTCAAATTGCAACTCTATTTCCTTTCTAGGTCACCAATGGCTACATTCTTCATTTGGAGAACGAGTTGAAAAATCCTTTTTGTCCTGCGGTGGACGGATGTGGTTGAGATTCAGTCATTAAAGCTTTGACGACGATGTTGGTAGAGAGTACAATCCAATATATCAGTCCATAATCTCCCATTAGGTGTTCAGTACATTGAAATATGTCGACTGTAAAGATTACAGCATATGATTCACATCCTTTGAATACTTATTCAACCATTTAATAAACCCTCATGACCGATGGAAGGGACCAGTCCCAACAGGATACAAGGTGATAATAACTTTGCATTGATTTGCAAATGGGAAGTAGTATCTGTATATTCGTCATGTTTTCAGGTGCTGTCAGGTGAGGGAGTTCTTATTCAGAGAGTCAACATTAATGCATCACTTCATCAAACTTCCTCCTACCCAAAGTTTGGGTAGAAGTTCTGCAACTGTCAACATTCACTCATGAGTGACACAAGATTGTGAAGGAATGTGACGTGATTGGAACGAGACGAGAGCAGCAGCAATAAATGTCATGTGAGCAAGAGGGAACGTGAATGAATAAATCAGGTGAGGTTCTAAATACATTCATCTCATACCTTCTCCCCAGTCTTAAACGCTCCTCAGTCCAGGCTTATTACTTCAGATCTGTCCTATTCAATCCTCACTTGTCATTGGTTTATATGTGCATGTTTAAATATGAAATGTAGTTCCAGAACCCTAATCCCTCTTACTGGGAAGGTTTTCGTCACCGCCTGTTAAAGAGAACACAGTGGGACTTTGCAGTGCAGTAACACACTGATGCCAAAAGAGGGCGTTGCTGTTGTAAATATGACGGCACATTGTGTGGAGTTTTCACAGCAGCGGTGTGATCATAACCAAACACTGCCTGTGACAAACGTCCATGTCTGCTGCAGGAACTCTAAAGAGTCAGTTCACGCAAATGAGGTATGTTTTGGAACCGAGGTCTGCAAAGGATTTATGTTTTATTTGCTCACGATTAATGGTTCCTGTCTCTGAGATACAACGGAGGTGAATGGAATTTTACTTGTGTTGCCAATAGTCTTGAAAAATGAGACAAATAACTTGGACAGAACCAGTGACCCCGTTAACTGTGGAGGATTCCCAGAACTCCCTGTGAACGGTTTACACAGGAACTATTTCTTCAGTGGAAGGTAGAGTGCTTCCAACGAAAACTGTTCAACAAAAAGCAGCTGTGCTTACCTTCTTGTTGGAAGAGCTTTGGTGAGTACAACCCGAGTCCAGGTTGTTATTGGGGGCAGACACATTGTTCCTGAGAGAGGGAGACCGCAGCCCTTCCTCCCTCTCTCCTTCCTCCTCCTCTTCCTCTTCCCTCCCACTCTCCGCAGAATGCTCAAAGTCATCACTGTCTTGGTCCATCTCTTCCTCGTCCTCATCCTCCTCTTCCTCCTCGCCCTCTTCCCTCTCCTCTTCCTCCCGTCCCTGCTCCTCCCCGCCCTCTGTCCTCTCCTCCACCTCCTCCTCCTCCTCCTGGTGACTGCTGCTGTTGTTGTTCTCTTCCTCTTCCTCCTCCTCCTCGTCCTCCTCGCCCAGCGGCTGGCCTCGTAGTCGCCTCTGCTCCGGCCCCCACATCCATCGGGCTCCCTTTTGTCCCCCGTTCACTTCGTTTGGCGGACCCTCCTCGTCTTCCTCCCCGTCCTCCTCTCCCCGAGGGCCGTTGCTGGCTCCCGATTCACTTGGCGCCCATGGTTGTTCTCCCTCGCCATCAACCTGCGACGTCTCAGGCTGTGAAGGGCCAGAAAAAGAAAATTAAATTAAATTCAATGCCTCAGAGGAAAGGTCTGATGCTAAATTAAATCCGTTGTAGTTATACTTGCCTAAAAGTTCCTAATTGGTAACCACAGCGCAGGCCTAAATCAAATTTACACAATTACATCGATTTGATCTATGCATCTTCACACTTCATCTTACAGTTCGCTAATCCAATTTAGATTTTAGGCGTGTATTTCAAACCCTCCCATAGGACGGCCGTATTATTCGTTGAATGTCAGTTGGCCTCACCCTTTGCTGCAGCTGCTCTTCCTCCTCTACTACCCGGTTCATGTGCTCATCCTCATCACCCTCCTCTGCTGCCTGCTGGGGTGCCCGGGCCGTGGAGGAGGCGTTACCTCGCACTGCCGGCCCCCCCGGCCCCCGACTCCGCCTGCTGCTGCTGCCCCCCGACAGCAGATCCTGGTTCATTTCCAAAAGCCAGCTTGCTACCTCCTGGACCTTCGCTAGGCTGTCTGAGGAGGAGAAGGACTTGGCATTCTGCAAAGAGACACACACACACAAAAAAAAGACAGATTGTTAAAATATGTCAATTGTTTACTGGTGTCCACACTCAGCTTGTGTTTCTGAAGCAAACAGCAAACAACTGCTAGAAAGAAAGAATCATTGCACACACACACACACACACACACACCTGCTTGTTTCCTCCCAGGTAATCGTGAATAGCCTTCACCGTATTCTATTCTTGCCCCTGATGTAAAATAATGGACATTAAACATTTGCTCTTGGAGCCACACTATCGCTGCTCAGCAGCAGAGCAGGGAAAGAAAGGTGGGAGTGATTGTGTTTGGCTTCAGATCACACAGCGTTGGAAGCAGAGTCTCACATGAAGACGGATGGGCCGAAAAGCCTTGAGAGCTACTTGTATTCCAGGTACCTAAATCCAATCTGTCAAATGCATAAGCAAAACGCGGCTTAGATGTACCAGAAGCATGTCCAACAACTGTCCTTTAGAGGAGTCTGCAAGCTGCATTTAAATAAAAGACATGTTTGTCTCCTAGATCCGCTGTCTTGCTGCTATGCATCCTCTGTATTATGAAGGGAAACCTACTGAATAAAACACACGAGCCACAAAGCTTACTTCTGTCATGTCTCAAACCAAATGTAGAATCGAACGATGGGCCTCAAAGCTTTATCTACAATGAGACAGCTTCTCCCTCCGACACCGAGTCACAGAAGCGGCGACGCAGACAGGAATCACACTCTTATCTAATCTGTCACCATCAAACCATCATCTCTCTTGAGCTTGAAGTATATTTCAATTCATATGTCCTCACACTTACACATATGATTACAAAAACTACATGTGGATACCTTAACTCTGGGGTTTTTCTTCAGGCTTTTATGAATTTGATTAAACAGACCCTGTATAAGACACCACTCCATGTCCAAATCTTGCCCCATGTTTATTCCCAAATTAGAATCAAATTTGTGATATGGGGCTATATAATGTAACTGACTTGACTCCGACAAAGCCTCCAAACAGGACACGAAATCTCTGTCAGCACTGGATTTGAACCACTAACACCCGAAAGATGCCAATGAATTGACTAAAGTGTTGCATCGAAGGTCTGATCACAGTCGGCTTATTTGGTTAGAAAGGTGAAAGAGGACAGTTGGCTTCCTCGGTTGAATTATGATATTATGATCCTTATAAAAACAGTTTCCTTCAAAGAAACAATTCTCGTCTAAAGATGGTTGATGTTTAAATGAGATGGAGCAAGTATCACTAGTACTACAGTTTTATTGATATTAGATTTGCAAGTAATATTTCCATTTATCCACAGGCAGTATCTTTGAGTGCAAGTGCTGAGCATTTGCTGGCAGCTTTGTGTGTTTCTAAACAAAAAAACTCACTTTTGGAGGACACAGTTTGTATCATAGTGTTGAAAGTCCACTGAGTCGAGTCTTTCGTTGATCAGAATCAAAATATTCTCGTAATAACCACTAATATTTAATGTAAAACAAAAAGGAGGCGTATCCTCTTTGCGTTAGACTTTAGGTTTCCTAACATCCAAATCCATGGATTCTGAAACCACGACACAAGCTCAAACAAACACTCAAAAAGCACATCAACTTAATAGACACATTTTATTCTGCTGACTCAACATTCAAGTAGCAATATAAAGACTTCTGTAAAAGAAGGTAAGTGGTGTGACTCTTGGATTTGTGGGTTGGTAGCATGCAAAGCAGTTCTTAAGTGTTTTTAGTAACAATGACTTCCTCCAATACATGTGAAGCTTTAAGACAAGTAGTAAGAAGTAAGCTTCTTTATGCAAAAGGCCCAACTTTGCATAAATTAGTCGTGGCAGTGAAGTTGTTTCAACACCAAATGGAGATAATCAAGGCATTTCTTACTAATCGGCTCTATTGAGCTATACTGATTTTAAAAAAAAGGCCAATAAGAGTAATTTATTAATGCAATCCATGAAACAGACGTACAAATGACATAAATAAACACACAATGGAATATAGTTCATTCAGGAAACTGGGGCAAAGGCTTCACCCGAGCAACGAGACGCTTTCAAAAAGGGGAGAGAGAAATTCCCTTGAGACGTGAAAAGGCCAGAAAGATTACAGAGAGGGTTTAATATTTTGTAAAAGAGTACAAATGAAAAGAAACAGCTTGGTTGCAGCCATTTCCTTGTTATGCATACAGCATATATTGGATTGATTTTAATAACTTTAATGTACTTGAAGTGTTATTATATTAGCTCCATAATTACAGTGCATCACAGGGCAGTTAATACATCATTATAGCTGAGCACACACTTCTTTCCTGTCACGTAACATGCACATTGTGATTTAAGACCACATGGAGCTCATGCAGTTACGTACATTTCTCAAAGTAGTCCACAACAAACACACAAGGGGTCTTCCAAACAGCTGTTTTTTTGTGAACACCAAGACAAACTTGGCAAGAATCCTTAATCTTTAAAATAATATTTCTGGTTTAAAGTTTTATTGAGATATCCTCTCTATTCTTGATTTATAGACTAGCTACATTTGGCGGTTCACTGTCAGGCACATGAGGTCACAGGTTCACTACTGGTCACACACACATTCCTGAGAAGAAGTTTAATTTTGTCTGCTTTAAAAGGTGCCAACGGGCCTTTTCACTGCCTAAATGCGGTCTTTAGCTAATCTTCACTGTGACAAATTAGGAATCGGCCGTGAAAAATCTCAAAATCTCCTCAACGAACGACATGTGAAATGATAACATTTCTTCGGGAGGCTCACATACTCGTCCGTCTCAGTGAAAACGAATGGCTTTGACTTTGAGGAAGAAGTCACCGGTCCCTTTATGTGCGTCCGTCTCTGCTGCGCGGTCCCGGTGCTGCGCTGGGAAGCATTAGACCCATCTCAGATTGCACGGAGCCCTCTCGGGACTGTTCAGTTCACTGCTGTGAGCTCAGAAGAGGAAGGCTATGAATAGCTAAAGCTGTCCCTGCCTTTTACCGGAACGCCGAGGTTTCCGTTATTAGTTTCCTAAACACAGCATGAAATTAGCTTGTTGTTGTGCAAACAGTAAGCGAGGGTGACTCACAGTAAAAACGTGCTGCTGATAAAACAGGACAAATGTAACCGAGTTCGGATTAATTTGTTGGTCGAGAGCTTTATTGTGTTTGTTTAATTATAGTTGGAAAAATATATATATACACACACACACACACAGTATATAGTTCACCTTCAATTAGACACAAAGGCACCTTTAAATGGCAAGCAGACCATGGTGTCAGACTACTGTGTAGACTAGAACAGAGTGTGCACTTATAAAACTGCTCTTCTGTTGACGTTTTTAACGTGGTCAGACACAAACAAAGACTCCAGGAACACTTGTAGTGAACAAAGACTTGGCACATGGCCTTTAGTATTGCACGACTAAGAATAGAGACTGATGAATGAGGCTTGTGCATGCAAGAGCGATGTAGTGGACACAAATAGCTGTGGGAAGCTGGAGGGGGCAGGTGTGAACTTGTGTCTCCTGAAGCAAACCGGTGACACAGGTGCCCGGGGGGATGGAGAGCCACAGAGAGTAAAACAGAGAAAATGAGAGCGGAGATTTTAAAAAGTTTGTGTCCAGGCTGAGAGGGGTCGCATACAATCGCCTTAGAGGGACGGCAGAACGCAGCCAATCACCTTCTCAGCGGAGCGAATGATACGCTGCAGTCTGTGCGCAGTCGATCTCATTAATAGCGCCGTTAAGCATGTTATAATGAATGCTTGTCAGAGCAATAACGTGTTTATAGACCAGCCCTGATAATGTGTGCCCAGCAGCGTTGCATAAATCCAGACCGTCCCGGGTGTAGCTGCTGATGGGGAGGAGTTAACATTTCATCAGAGGGCACTTCAGAAAGAATGAGCTTCTCTTGTGTGGATGTGGACAGACGGATCCACACGATGTGATGGGTGGGCAACAGGTATGCATCGACTTTCTATGGAGCGCACCAGCTGAAATACAAACATGTTTCCTACCACTGTAAACATAAACTAAAACCAAAAGTCAGTTAGTTCATGAGTTAAAATAACAGCCGAGTTATTTATCAAACAGCTCACTCAATCACTGCCGATTCAACTTCAACTCAAAAGGCAGTCGGAGATGCAATCTAGTGACGGCTGTGATGTTGTAGGCCAGAAGTAAGTCGTTTGAAATGATTTGTAAGGGTGTCCTGAGCAATATGCAGTATCTGATCAGTGAAGGCATTTTAACTGTTCTGTATCAATCTGAACCTATTGCACTCTCACTCGCCAGATGTTAGAGAAATTAGATTTTTCTTTTCAACTGCAGATCTCTCCTTGAGAAATCATCTTTCACATTATTCTTACAAAACACTAATAAAAAAAAGATTATTCCCACAGGGAAGCTTTCAGTCGATACATCATTAACAGATTTATAAAACTCTCAAATTCCAATAATAGTAACGGCCTAGAAGTCCAGCACTGATCAGGTTACAGAAGTGAGGCGCTGATATATTTCACTGCAGAGCCTTTACAGTTAGCAGAACTCCTATTATCATCTCCCAATAGTCATGTGATGTATTTAGGGAGCTGAGAGTAAACGCCTGTTTTATTTAAGCTGGTTAAGAAAGCAACGTTTTCAAGACAAAGAGAAAAATAAAGACAGTTTGGACAGAAGTTTCTGAAGACACCTGTGTTCAATTAGTTAAGAAAGTGGTCTTAAGAAAGTCAAATATTACATTTTCAAGAAAATGTTTCAAGAGTGTTTGAGCTGAACACACTATGTAACATCTGTCACCACTACAAATGTAGTTTGCCTTTTTTTCCAGTACAAACATATTAAGTTTCAAGAGAAAGGGCGACTTTTATACCACTCATCCTGGTTGTTGAAGCAGATCTGTCTCCAGTTTAGGGTTTCTTTGTGATTTAAGTCTGGCTTAATGGGGTGTGAAGGTTCTCTTCTTATTCCGGTGATTGGGGTTATATATTGTACACTGAAATTATTTTGGACAAAATAATCAGTGTTCTACTGACACCTCGTTATGAATCATTGATGTCTGATGGTGGTTGATTATGTAAAAACAATGAGGCATCTATGAAAACATTTATTTCAAATCGTTCAAGTGCATGATGTGCTAATGAGGAGATTCTGTGTTTGATGTTAGATTCGGAGAACAGAGCGATGGGGGGGAAGGAGAGCAGGCACTTGAGCGATTTGAAATAAATGTTTTCATAGATGCCTCATTGTTATTACAAAA
>NW_022280058.1:3259733-3280303 GCF_004355925.1 Anarrhichthys ocellatus | reverse complement strand
GGGCCTCCCACCCACGCTCATGGGGGTTGACACTCAGCTCCCTGTGTGTGGGTGTGTGTGTGTGTGGGGGGGGGGGGGTGAAGTGTGACAATGATCTCTGAAAAAGATGAAACTTGACTTAAAAAGACAATCAATCTATTCAAGCCTGCTGGATACAGCGAGCACACAAACCTTGTTGAGAATGAGGAAAGACAATTAGAGGACTGAGCTGAACACATAAATCTCACGAATATGACCTCCATAGAGCAGCGGGACAGGAACGATTGGCTGTTCACAAAGCACATGGTAACGGATATAGATCGAGCAGCTGGTGTATCGCGGCTCCTCTTGGATGTTCTATTAGCCTAACAGCAGTGGGACATGGGTGGAGAAAATATTTATACTTTTCAGTATCTCGATATTACGTTTTGTGATACTGCATCTATTTTTTATCAGTAGCTAAAAATAAATATAGTCCGTGTGTTTCACTGTTCGTTTACATTTTTTATTTGCTTGATTTGTTTAGCAATCCTGAAAATACTTTTATTGTATTTTCATACCGATATAGGCAAATGTTAATTCCTTTGCTAGCTATGATGTTGGATGCTACAGGGAATGTGATGAATCCTTTGAAAAAGTAACCTTTTCTTCACTCATTTTTTATGCATATTGTGGCGTGTTCTTCATACTATGACCGTTTTCCTAAAGTTAGATTAAAAACGCAATATACTGCCTTGATTCCAGTATTGCAGTATATCGTAATGTATTAATTAACCCCTGTATAACGACACATATCGTATTGCCAGATTCTTGCAAGGACACAGGCCTAGAATAAACCACAGACTGTATATAAGAAGAGGATGTATTCATTGTGACGTTTGTGGACTGCCGTTTTGAAGCCTTGAATTCGGCGATTTGGCCGTCGCCATCTTGAATTTTTGCAACGAGTGAACGAAAGTTACCATATTTGGAATGCGGAGGAGTGACGTAGAGAAGCCGTATACAGCTCGGGGAGTGGCACAAACCAATATTAGTGTTTTTATCTCATACCGGCCTCCTGAATAACTGCCACATATGACTTATAAACTATTGACTTTTGCAAATTTTATATTAACAAATGTTTTCAAAGGTTCCTCCAAAGTCTAGAAATCCTATAAATACTCTTCGTTTGTTGAAATCTTTGCGTCTCCGATTCAATGAAGCAGCCATTGATCGGTGTTTCTATTTAGAGCCGGTGCCCTGTGACGTCTCAGAGGAAGAAAGTGAGACCTCACTCCCCGAGCTGCTCCACAGAGGGAGAACGCTTTACTTCACACTTTAAAGTACTTTACTCTGTGACGATGCTGTCTCAGGAAAACAACTTATTTTCAACATAAAAGTGGCATTAAGGTTTTGTCTACAAGCACCACGCCTCCCTCTGAAACAATCGCTCATTATCTCTTTATTTGAATTGTTGCCATGCAACAGCCCAATAATACCACAACATTTTTCTTGGTGGATTTCTGTCATTACTCAGAGAGCATAAATCCCGTTGGAAACCAAAGACAATCAATCTTTACTGGGAGAATGGCCTTCTGCCAGAAAGACTCTGGAAGGGACTTGAAATCCCAGTCAGTGCTGGCCAACTATGAAAGCGGTCATGAGCGTAACAAACAATGAAGAAGGAACCCGAGATGCTACAGCCATGAGGCAGAAGTCACACTCTCATTCACACACACTGGCACGTGCACACAAGCACTTAAGACACAATCCCGTTTGGCTTTTATTTGTTCCATTAAGCTTCTCCTTCTCCTGTAAACCACAGGCCGTCTGAAGGCATCCATTTAAATGACTCTGCCAGCTGAAAGCAAGTCCACTGTTGTCAAGGCAGCAAGACAGCAGTTAAATCACCTGCTTCCATTAAATAATCAATTACCGAGCCGCTCTCCCTGGCAGCACACTTCTTATAAGTGGGAAATTGTTTCGGACAACCAAAGGCAAGATAAACAAGGACGCTGCATTTCACACGCTGTGCTTTCTGCAAATATGCTTTCAGGCCCCCGTGCGTTTCCTTGCATTGCACGCGGGCGATAACGCATAAAAAAAAACGCACACAGCCGACTGATCGGAGAGGCCGCGGAGACGCAGACGTGGCTCCGTCGGTTACCTTTGGTTGAGGTGGGCAGCCGGCGGCCAGTCGCTGCAGCTGTTCTGAAGTGTGGCTGGAGAAGAGATCCGAGCAGCACGCCGTGCGGCCTAATCTCTTCATCAAAGAGGAGATGAAGCTGCAGCCACAACCGCACATCGACTTGCTCATTAGTAGCCCCGGCTGCTCTGGGGTAAGAAGACGTGTTGGAAAAGAGAGGCGAGCTGCAAGCCACAGCCACTTCCTGGTCCTCGTCGAATCCCCTCAGTTGTCCTCACAGCTGATGCCTTTGTCTGTAATTATTCCACATGGTGCTGATCCACAGGTACTCCATCTATCTACACTCAGCGGAATGCAGACGCCGACGCTCACCTTACTACACAGTAACCGCACGCGAGTTGTGAAGTGCAGTTTGTCGGTCCATTTCCCTCGTGATTGCTTCCCACTTACTCCACTCCCTCTGCTGTACTTCTATCTCTAAACAGCACGCACCTCCTCCTCCGTTAGCTCCCGTTTCCCATCCACAAAACACTGATACTGCAAGTAATACTCAGGATGCAATGTCTACCACTACTGGCTTCTGTCCCCCACAATCTCCATGCATGTCTTTCCACTGCCTCTGGCTGCTCGGCAATGAGGACGCTATCATCACCGCCAATGCTGCTGCTGCCACCACTGTACAGCCCCCCCCCCCCCAGCGGTAAACCACTCAGACTGAGCTCCTCCAACTTGCCGATAAAAGTGCTTCCCGTGACATCTAAGCTCCTGGCTGATCCATTAATTGAGGAAGCAGTGGACAGAGTATTAGAAGAAATCCAAACCACTCTGCGTGCACCAGAAGGACTGATGAGCATGATTCAGCCAGAGACGCAGAGGGGGAGGGGTCCGGGGGAAGCGTTTAAGAGACAACAACAGAGCAGACGGGATTATTATGGTAATAATCTGTCACTGCGGTCAAGAAGTGGCTGATGTCTGCAGTAATAATTAAGAGAAATAAAATGACATTTCTAACAATATGATAATGAATATATGGAAAATTAATTATTAAGTTATTAAGCTTTTATTAATGCAAACAGACAGAGCACATTATATGACACATGCAGCCAGCATGTCTGTGATTAGTGCCAATAAAGTGCAAACATCTGCAATATAAAAGGGCATCCTTTTTAATTCCCTTCGAGAGTCAACATCTGCCCCAGCTTCAGGGAGACGGCGCGCTCACTGCTCAGCTCATCCACGGCGTTTGAACCCGACGAGTTTAGTGACGATCGGGAGGCGACGTGAACATTGTTCAGCACAGTAGCTAATAGTTACCAGAGGTGATGAAGCTGTGAGGCCTTGGGAGGGAGAGAGATAGCGAGTGGGAGGGGCGGTCATAACAGCAAGGCAAAGACAGACGATAAAAAACACTGAGAATGGGTTCTCCGTTAAAGGAACAACAGCAGCTTGCTATTAATAGCACACACATAATAACCTTCAATGGCTAATTCAGATTCACTGCCTGCTATCGCCGCCAATGCAAAGACAATGAAAAATGGTAGAGGCTAAGAGGTCGAGCGATAGGGGATTTTGTTTAAAGATTTTCTTTCGGAGGATTCTGTGCATTTTGTTGCCTCACTTTCAATCTGGACAGCAATCGATTTCAAGTTGCCGTGACCGGTGTAAGGAGAGTCTTTCCTTATTATTTCTAATCAAGTTATGGATGTTTATTCAAGATGGACATCGGAGATAATATATCCTCTGGAAGTGTTAATCACAGAATCTAAAAATGTTCCTCGTGTCTTTGTATTAAGAGTTATGACTCAATGAACGACTGCAATGTTTCACGCAAACTGCACCTCACAGTTAAACCTAAACCTCCGTCTTGTACGACAGTGAACTCGCTATCTTTTGGACCGTTAGGACATCACACACTATTTGAAAATGTGACCTTAAGTTTGACAGCTCAGAATCCAACTGACCTCCTCCAGTTCTCTGTCCTTTTTCACCAGCTGCGACCGCAGCAACGCTGCTATTTGTTTCCCCATTGTGAGACGATGCCGGATTGTTTATATTTTTGGCAGTGGACAGATTTCGTCACCACCGTTGCGGTAAAATGCAGTCACCAATCTTTACAGATGTGTGGCTGAGTTTAAAATGAAGGTTGAGTTAGAAGCTAGGACGTCTCCTCTCAGTTTGTCCTGCTAAGAGCAAATCTGAGTCTACTAATGTCTACATGAGGTTTATGTGAAAATAAATTGGCTTCACAATGGAATACACTTTTAATACATCAATAGAAGTGTGTATCCACAGAGGGTGCAGAAGTATTTTGGCCCTGGGCTGTCCACCCTGCTGTTCAGTGCTCTACTACTGGCTGGGTTAAATGACGCAGAGAGATCCACTTTAAAATCGGCAGCCATTAGTCTCTTTTCATGTGGATATTGCGAAAGACGACAACCGTTATTGCTACATCCGTTTATTTGGATGGCGTGCATCATGCTTTGGTGTGCAGCTGTGACCGACAAAGTAAAAAAGGTGGTGAAAGGGCTAATAAGGAAGCACTTTAAGAGGTTCTCCTCGCTCGCTCACTGGCACATCTTGGTGCCGTTGATGAGAGTGCCACTAAAAGGTGACGCCTCACTGTGAATCACCGCAACAGAGACTTCCTCCAACACCAGGAACAACCAGCACATCAGGAGAGAAACTGAACACATCAAACAGAAACCTCCATCTGTGGTCATCGAGAAAGAAAAGGAAACTATCAAACTGGAACGAGGACAAAGGGTTGCATTAACGAAAGTCAAACCTTCCCTCCATGTATGCAGCGGCGAACATTATGGCAGAACAGCGACTAAATGCTTTAGTCTTAAAACAGAAAAAATTTAAAAAAATAAGCATCACGTTTAGTGTTTTGTTCTTTTGTCAACCAGGACTGAAAGGCGGGGTGAAAGGGTGCCCTGCTCATTATTTATAAATATTGCTTTTCGCCGCGTCAGCTCACCGCTTCGGTATCGATCCATAAAGAGGAGACTCGCTGCTCCACAGCGGAGGGTTTCAGAGGAAGACATAATGACTCAAGGCTTACACGCGGCACGGATGGGGAGCATCAGATCCCACTGGGCCAGCTTGACTGGCATCTTACATGGAATGACTATCGCTGGATTACTCCAAATAAAAACGGACTATATGAATTCTACAGTGTAACTACTCAAGTAATATTCAGCACTGCATTAACTGAACAAAAGCAGTTCGGATCGATACAGTGCTCCATAACGATCTGTGTTGTTTCTTGTACTCAAAGGAGGGAATCAGGCATGGGACAAAGCTGTTGATGAGTTTACAATGAGTGCAATATACAAAGTCAATTTAATGAGGATACCAATGTCATCTCCAAGGAATGATTGTGTAGTCCTAAAACTGTTTATTGACTAGATTAAAAATCTACCGCTATAGGTTTAAAGAGCCAAGAATGGATTGAAACAGGCCGACTTCAAAACTTATTTAGTTTTTAAAAGTGAATTAAAGGCCATAAAATACGTTTGACAAAGTCCAAGAGACATGCATGTCAACAGTTGATGTAAAACAACAACAGCAGCCTGAAGGCCAATGCAGCTTTTTGTTCTACAAATGTAACTTCAGTCGTAGGTCGAGCCCTAGGTGAGGATCATAGCTGTAGTCATCTCACCACAAACAATCAGTCTGGCTCAAAACAAAAAGCTGCGTCACTGTTCTTCTTCTACTGTCGTCTGAAATGTGGCATCCTTGAACACACTGTGAACTATTCTTCTCTTAACATAGCCTTTATTAATGTACTCAGAGAATAGTTACTAAATCTAATCTTTACTATCTTCTGCTATTGCGTTTTCACGTGTGATTTTCGGTTGAAGCTAGTGAGGAACTGAAATCTATTTCATCCTAACGTTTTGTTCCTGCATGTAAACATCTTGTGTCAGGAAATGTTTCGCTGTATCCGAGACAAATCAACTCAAATGCTTTTTTTTTTTAAATCATCCAAACCTGTTTGCTGGTTGTATGTTCACAGTCTCAGTGCATGAAATACTGAAGCAGTTCCTCAATAATTCTATTCCCAAAAACATGCACAACTCAAACTCATGCACTTCATCCTTAATGAAGCTCCTTGAAGCCTCTTTGGATTATTATTCATTACTGAAACATAACACTTCATGGCTTTTCAGCCGTAAAAATCTACGACCGAGACATTTTCTAGGCTGCAAAAAATGTCGGGGTGCACCAATTCCACTTTCTCCTGATACAAACTCTGATTACAAAATCCTTGTTATGGATTGATAGTGATGATCAGATACCAGTGCTCTTTTTTTAATCAAGGTGTAGAGCCAACGACACTGTACACCTAGCTACATGAATCTAACGGGTCATAAAAACATACTTTAGCCTCTACTGATGATCTCTTCTTTGATTTAACTTGTGTTTCACAAAGTCAGACTTAATATTTGTTTTCTTGGCAAGTAAGAAGATGTATTTACATGTTGAAAGCCTGTGCAAAAAAGAAAGAGAAAACTAAATGCATCGTGGCAAAGTTGTTAAACAATTACAATACACCATGTTCATATTGCCAATCCCTAAAAACTAAACTTGTATATAGTTAAGTCAAAAATCATTATGTTTCTTAACATTAATGTCATGAAGTCAATGTAAAGCACTCATTTAAAAAGCTAAATATTTCCCTCTTTTTCTGATTTACCCGCCTCTGTATCCTGGATTCAACGCTTTAAAGTCGCGATCCTCTTCGGTGAATAAAGCCAATAGCGCTGCGACTGCCGTCTGTCGAGTAGATCTACAGCTCGCTCTTCATGGAGAAAACTGATGAAGCCACTAGTGAGACATTTAGGTAGACAGCTGTAAGTAACCACGGCCTACTGTTTATAGAGTCTATACGCTTCCCAGACAAAGCAACAGAACTTCACAGAGGTAAATTATTAAGCCAACAGTGACCTAAGTGTTTAAATATCAAAGTGAGCAACACGCTCTGAGCAATACGATTTGTAGACAAATTACTTCAGCGGTTATTAATCAAGTGGCAAATGGTGCCATTAATCTCTTCAAACCAATTAGTGGTTGATACATTTAAGTGGGCTTGCAAATTATGTCCTTAATTATCAGGAAGCTCGAAAAATTTAGACACACAAAGGGAAAGCACTGATGACATGGGGTAGTAAAACAGTTTCTGTTAAAAGGATGAGTCATTCATTTAAAAACCGCACAAATCTGTGTGTCACTTTGAACAAAAGAAACAAATCCTCAACATTGATGTGTTGTTTGCAGACAGACCGTTTCCTCTGAGGAGGCTGCACTCTAGTGGAGAAAAGGCAGATTGTGGATCATTTCTCACCACTGGAGAACATGTACTTACTAGCATAATTATACTGATAAATATAGTAATAATAATAATAATGATACATACATAATAGGGCTGGGCCATAATTAAATGTACCATCTTTCAATGGAATCATATCGGGATGAAGTCATAAATTCTCAAATTCCTCCCAAAATATGACGTGAAATATTTTGTGGGAATATCGCTTGAAGATTGTGGTTTTGTTTTTACGTCACACTTTACACCATTACTGAGTTCAATGACATTTCTTTTCTCTCTACTTTCACTTGAAACGTATGTTCATTTTGCACGAAATAATAACGAGAAAATAATCAGTACTTTATATTTGTTATGGATTTAATTCACACAGGAGTATACAAAAATAGGCCTCATCATGTTTTCATACAGACTATGTATTTATGCTATACCTTTAAGTGACCCATATTGTGATTTCGGCTAAATAGACCAGCCCCAATACATATTGTAACGTCAGAAAATGAAACTGGAAAGTAAATTTGACCCTCAGCAGAAATCCTCTGTGGGCTCCGCTAAAGCAAGAAGAGGTCCAGCAAAGTCACAATTTCCTGTCTCCCAACACAGGGACGCAGCAGGATTTCCTGTTTCCAACCGGATCTCTAAAGCATGAACGACTGAGAAAGTGTTAACCACACCCCTCAAAGGATGACACAGATCCTCACATTAACGCCCAGCTTACCCTGTTACACTGTCAATTTCACAATAAAAAACACAAAGCAGCCTCAAAGCAGAACGATAAAAAACAGATATTACAGACCCCCTAACTGATGATTCCCTAATACAGCAGTGAGCTACATATTCCAACCACTAAAAGCCATTATAGGGAAAACAAATGTAAAGATGTTTATAGAAGATATACACGGCACCTCATTTACTTTCATCTACAGACTGTTAATGTCAGTGACATCGTGGTTATGTGCAAATAAAACATGACGTTAATCACTAGCAAAATATGTCCAAATATATGAAAATAAATTATAGAATCACTGCAGTTAAAGTTGTTTAAACTTTCCAGACTTCTGAAATGTGCATCAGCAGCAATTCTTTTTTTTTTTTACTGTCCCCAGCAGCTATCCTCCATTATCAATTGTGTGTACGCTCCTCTCCGGAGCAGGCAAAAGGCTGTTCTGAATTATTTACAGAGAATGAGGGGGTGAGAGGTGTGGGACTGATTAGGGAGCGACTCAGAGGATGGTTAAATCTCAGACCTTTCACTGTCTGCTTAGGAAAGCAGTTTCAAATTCGAATTTTTAAAAGGGACCTTTCATTGAAATGACAGCAGTGCCTTTCTTCCTACACAGAAGTTGTGCAGCCACTTTTCCTCCATTCCTTCATGTTCAATCTGAAAAGAGAAATCTCTGCCAGCGAATGTAACAGCGCGCTCGGTTCAATGAACAAATATCAAAGTGATTTGGTTTCAAGATGAAACCTTTTGTTTTTCCTCAAGTATTTGTCAAAAATGTTATTAAATAAAAGACGTATTTGTCATGTCTTTTTGCACTTCCTGCAAAAGACTGACAGATTCATCCTTTTCCCGAGCGCAAGGAGAGGACACTGGGATTCACATCTCGAACCCTCAAGCTGAATTATTCAAAACCCCATATCAAATTTCCTTTATCCAGTCCCTGAGACCAGTGGGAACAGTGTTAAGGGAAGACAATGTTAACATTTGAGTGCCGGTCCACACTTTAAAAATGCAGCCGCGAGCCAAGTGAGCCACTGCTATGCGCTATCGCTTTACCTTTAATTCACAGGCGCGTGCCGAGGATGAATAATTCACGCCTTGCACCACACTCATGGCTTAAAGAATCCTCCTCACAGCGATGAGAGCTGAATACACCATGAACACATTAACTGTGTGCCTTGGACCCACAAGCAATGACCTCAATGTACACAATGATCAATATCTGCAACTTGACCCTTCGAACATGTGTGAAAAGGTGAAAAATGGGGGGGGAAAGTGCTATTTAAATAGACGTCAGATTATCAAAGTCGCTAGCTGCAGACAATATTCAAGGTTTCCAAAAATTTAAAAATGATCCCTTTCTACCTACCTTTTCAGCTTCTACACACCCACAAATGACAAACACACACACATACACACACGAGGCCTATGAGTGAATTCACCTCCTATTTGTTCATAACAACTCCAACAACTTCCACTGCGTCTCGTGCTCAAGTGTGAAAGGTCTGCATCCTGCCTGAGATGCTGACAATGAAACCCAGGGTGGGGCCTTCCGAACCGACACTACAGCGATCGCTTTCTTGTCCTCCTTGATCGCTGTGGCACCTTTCTTTATATTTCATTAGATAACACGAGCTTATGTAGACGACGCAGTCTGATGTGAAACATGTCAGCACATTTTCACTTTCTTCCAGGAAATATAAACACCAGCATCTTAAAAACAACAACAAAAAGGTTAAGGACCATACAGTAAAGGACAGATAGGCAATGAATAACAACACTGACATTTATCCAGGTTATAGGATGTTGCATGTAGAGCTGAAACAATTAGCCAATCAATTAGACAATTCAATTAACTGGATAATCAACCTGCTTGTTTCTATTCTATATCGCTGCAAACTGCATATCGTCTGGTTATTGACTGCTGGTTAAACAAAACAAGTACTTGAAGAAGGCGACTTGGGCTCGAAGGACAACTACAAATAAATCTGCAGATTAATCGATAGTGAAAACCTGTAGCAGTCAGTCACAGTAAGCTTGTACGACGATATGAAACTCAAAGCACGTCTTTCTGCTGTGCCCCATCGTGTAAAACAAACTGCCTTTCATCTAAAACAACTTGTAGCCGTGCGTTGTAGATTACTGACAAACATAAACCGTGTCATCTTCAGAGTCGAGAAGAAAAAAGGATTCATCATCACAAGCCCACTTCTGTTCTTAAGACATGAAAAACAAGAACGTGGGATACGTATACTCACGTACAACACTCTGTAGACCCCAGTCTGGTGTTCCCATTGTTATAATACCAATTGAATGTTCATTATATCATTTAGATCTGATACCTTGGTGTAACCAGTGCTTCCTGTCGGTTGAGAACGTATTTATGGAGGCTGATGCCACAGTGGGAATAAAACATACTCGATAACGGACCCTTACATGGGAAATGTGTTGCTAGGAAACAACTGGGTTCAAGCTTACATCCCACCAGCTAACGAGAAACACCAACATGACATTAACCTGAGCCTGTTAATAATGTTTGTGAATGTGTGAAACTGTAAAACGCTCTATACATTAGCAAATCTCACCATCGCCTTTTCAACTGAAGTATTATATCCTTGTTTGCTTCGGTCACTGTTTACCTTCCAGGTCTTATTTTCCGACAACAGCGTGTGAACAGAATGCAGAGAGACAGTCTGATGAATACAAATATGATTGCAAGTAGATATATATATATATATATATATATATATATATATAAATAATCAGTAGTTTGATCCCAACATCGAAACAAAGCCTCAGATACACTGTGCTCCACCAAGGCACACTTTACATGTCTTCTTTGTCATCTACAAACACTCCACGTGTACTCTGACCCATTGAAAACAAGCACAAACCTCTCCATTCCTGTGTGTAAACCAGGGCGATAAGCGCTGCATTGACCACAAGTTAAACACAAACAAAAACTTCCTGACCCCTGAGAAGCTCACACAGTTGCAGTGTTTACTTACAGTTCTCTCTGTCTGTCTTTGTTCAGGACACAATTGGTCTTCTCCACTCCAGGTCCGACTCTAAGAGTTGATTCTTTCTGTGGACAGTCAGTGCAGCAATCTCAGAGGTCATCAAAGAGTTAACGGGCCGTCTGGAATAGGAGAGGAGAAAGCAGGAGGGCCAGAGCAGTGAGATAAGGATGCTGGCATTTCACAGTTTATTCTCCTAAAAACCCAGACAGGACACGCCAAAAAAACTCAAATTTAACAACCTGGCACAACATACAACACCTGCATCAGCGCTTAGCGGTGAGTCACCACCGCAGATGCGTCAGTTCTTCCTCCGTCTCGTCTGAGGGAAGTGAACAGGGAGAAACCCTACGGCAAACCAGTGCACAGCTAACAGCATGAACATGATGCAAAGCAAACTGCAATTTTGCAAATTCTCCTCACTTTTTGTGGAAGGAACAAGGCATGTACCGATCAGGCTTTTCTTGGGTCAAGATTGACTTTGGGTATCTGCCGATCCGGAGTCCGATCTGAGAATTTTATACAACTTAATGTTGATTGACAGGTCTATCCGACACACTGAAATAACAGCTGTGCACTGCCAACTCTGACACGCCTTCATTTTCACTTCCTCGTCCTGATACAAATCTATAATGTTTCTAAGTTAGATCATAAAATCCATTCATCTATCCTCCCTATAAAACTAGATATGTAGCGTGCTTACATGAGCCAGTACCAACTGGGGAATACTCACAATACATAAGCTGACGACGCACCAACTTCCCTTTCCCCGGGACTTAGAAACACCTGTCACCTCTGGATAAGATCTGTTCCTGCTGCACATGAATGAGTTGGTCTGTGCTAGTAGAGCTGCTACTATACCAGCGCAGTCTGTGAGCCAGAGCCCCCGATTGTTATCATTCTAATCCAATCCATATGTTCAACTCAAATCAACACAAATCATCCACTGGCTGGTTTCTGTACCCTGGTGTATAATTTTGCTGAACAGGTCAAACACAGACAAAAAGGTGTTTTAAACACGAGTAATGGAGCTATTGGTTTTGGAGCACCTGCGTAGAAACATAATTAGACCCACTAGACCCTCCAGCAGCGCCGAGGAGCTGGCTGGAGTCGAGAGAATAGGATTTCTAAGTTTGACATAAACAAAACCGGATACGATCTGCGAGTTCTGGGAAATGAGCAGATGTCCAGACGTCCAGCTGTTTGACATTTGATAACCGTGAGACGGAAAGATGGTCGACAGAACGAAAAAGTCTCACAATTCGGGATTCTGCGATCGGCTTTTATTTCTAAAGAAGTACAGAACTGAACATTAAACAGGAGAGTTAATACTCAGCCAAAGTCCCTTTGGCTCTAGAGTAGAGGACTGAGTATACACACGTGTGTGATGTTCAGTCGGGGACTATACTAGTCTCTATAACCTCTTCTTAATATGGACACAATGTCAGCAAAGTCCGGTGTTCAGGTACAAAACAAGCCACCTTTTAACTCCTATATTAAAAAGGGATAAACTAGAGCTTTCTAGGAAAACCTCTGAATGTTTCCCAGAGGCCTTTGAGTGAGGCCTGCTACTTCAGTCTGGGTCAACCGTGTCTGGATGTGCCAAAAAAAACGAGTCTACATGGAAAAATGCAGCTGCCGTGTCTCCTGGCCTTGGTTCAGTTTGAGTAACTGGTATAAAAAAATAAAAAAATAAATAAAAAAAAATATGAGCGAATCACCGAGTTATGCAACCGTCTTCAGTGAACAAAATCCTTGCTCCAATTCAGGATTTGCTGTGGAAAGTATCTCAACTGGTTTATGCACTTTTGTGTGCATTTGCCTCGAGGACACAGCAGTAATATTAAACCGGACATCATTAGCTCTTCATTCTTTTACATAACTTTGTTATTATTACATAACAAATCAGAAAAGAGCATTGCAAACCAACAACAAAAGTTACATAACAGAAATAACTTGGAGACACAAGCACTCGTACTGCTTTCTTCTCTTCAGAATAGTTTGTTTCTTTTGGCTGAATCTTACGTTTGAGACTTTAACACATTAATGAAATGAAGGGACTGTAGATGACGAGGTCTGACTTGTTTTCACTTCATTATGAAGCATTTTATGCAGCTATGCAATATTCTCCACTGTGATCTGAATCAGGGTCTGAAATTAACTCATCTCACCATCTGTGGCAGGAAAGTGTCTCAGCGGTAGACCTCTAATCGGAAGATTGAGGGGGGGTTCGATCCCCGGCTCCTCCACGTCTTCGGGCAAGATATTGAAACACAAATTGCTCCTGAAAGGCTGTGCCATCGGTGTGTGAGTGATCATTAGTTTAGATCCCGATGTGCAGGTGGCAGCTTGTGTGGCAGCCTAGTCGTGAAGTTGGCACGTAGCTCTATCCAATCATTAGCTAATCTTACTAAACGTGTCTTTGTTGGCTCTTTTCCCCGTCCGCCAAAGTGGCAGAAGCATGCGATTTGTGACTGCTAAGTCTGCTCATTTCAGATCTTAACATACCAAGCACATATTGCATATGGTAGACTATAAACTGTTATTCCCTAACATGGTCTGAAAAACACAGAGAGGCGTTAAAAGAATGTCTTTAATTCCTGTTGCAGGCGTGAACTTCGAGCCCCATCTGGTTGACATGTTCTCACACAGCAGTGCACAGATTCATTAGAAAACAGGCCTCATCTAGTCAGACTGGACCCGAGCTTAAGGTGTGACTCATTCATGTACATTTTCAGCATTTTGCGTTCCAAGCTCTGTGGTGGACTTTGTTCAGGATATTTCCTCGGTGAATGAAAACCCACAGTCTCAGAATGAGGATGCCAAGGGAGGATGTGTATTAGGGAAAAGCAAAAAGGGGGTTTTCGAAAATGAAAATCTCAATAGCCACAGGTGAATCTTTCAACTTAGCAGCTCACTTAGCTTATTGCACGGTATTAACTTCGCTCACCACCTTTGTCAATACGCCGAGGTGAGTCCAGCTCTACTGAAGTCAGGGGACTGTCTGGAGCAAGCTGCTAACTCGCCAGCAGTACAGAGAGAATGAGAGACGCTTCATAAATCACTGCTGGAATGCAGCCTCATTTCCTCCGCGACCCCACCTTCTCAACAGCTTCTTCCTCCAATTCCAGGAGCGTTCTACATCAGGCGACAGAGACCTGAGTGTCACAATTATGACACAGTTTGCAGCTGTGTCTTTCCCTGCAGCAAACTACCTCCTCACATTACAGGCGTTACAAAGGAAACTTGATGAAAGAGTAAGATCATACGTGTCGGAGTCGGGCTGTTGATTCAGAGTTCATTACTGTCATTACTGCGAAGAAAAATCATTTCAAGCTTTTACAGACATTGTTCTTAAACTTGTAATGGAAACTTTAAAGGATGAGAGGCGGGCTCAGTTTCCTTTGTACTGTTCGGTTACTGCTCTGAAAAGATTTTCAACAGACCAGGTCCATATTTTCCTTAAAAATCTTGTTCTCTTGTATTTGTAGTGTCGCAAATCTTGATTTGATATTTTGTCTCGTGTGCCAAATTTGCATCACTTCAACACTCGGAATGTAGATGTGATGCAGATGTGATGCAGCCTAAAGGTCCAACACATTGGAGAGAAAAGAAAGGATCCCAGTGAAGTCGGGATGAATGCAAAGTTTACATCAAATGATATTGCGGAGGAAGCTAGCCACAAATACTGAGCCTCAAGATAAATATCAGGTCTAAAAACGTATGATTCAGGATTTATATCCTATTATTTGAAGGATGAATGATACATTTGCATGATATTGAGACGGACATAGTCTCTACTGCCAGAGAATAAACATAATTTATCTTTTGTTCAGCATGTGATAGAATCTTTTCCTTTTCCTGTTATACCAACAACTAGTCCAACAGTTTAGTAGAGCATAGTATCAGTACTTACTTACATTTTTTGCATTAAATTAGCTGCAACTTTATATTAAACACACATTTAGTAATATTATCTGACTCCATATTACATGTCTTGTAAATAACTCTTTTTGCACCAGAGACGGTCGGTGGCACAGAAATCCACAGGCAGACAAAGAGAGTAGATTATGGGATGTTTCATCCCAGAGGAAATCATGAGGAACCTGAGCAGCAACGTGCTGCTGCCATGGAAACACAGATAAGCCAACAGATGCCACGACTTTGACCATTGCCCAAAATATACCGAAACATGGAGCGGCCATCCCAAATGTCCCTCCATTGCACATTTTTTTCAGCTCAATTTTTACCAATCAGAACTGGTTTAAACGGGATATTACCTTTTATATCACAGCACTGATATCAGTTAAATGGTAAAACATCAGTTTGTCTTTTTTGAAACAGGTTTTGTAAAGAAAGATTGCCCCACAAGAGCTTGGTCCAAACAAAACCAAAGAGGAAAAAGTAATTGCTCTTGCTGTGTGATCATTTACAGATGCACGCAGAGGGTGAGACGAGATGTAATGCATCACTGATACAAGTAAAATACATTACTGTTTTTAAACAAGCAATGAATGCAGAGGAACAGTGCAATGTTTTAGAAAAGCAATCGCAAAAAGTGGTGTCTAAACAAAAAGGTATAGCCACACATGAAATATGAATGTGTGCCAAATATCCTGGTAGATATATAGTGTTAACTGCATGTTAAAAAGTGAAAACATCTGGGTGTCCTATTGAACAAAACAAGCATTTGTGGATGTAATTCTCACAGAGAAACGCCTCCTATACGATAGGCCGTTATACTCCTACTAAAAAAAACAACTTATTCCTTCTTTCATCAAGTTTCACGATACACAAATGCTGCAAGGCAGCAATTCAAGTGTACATTTAGGTCTGGAGCTGGACAGATCAAGGGGCGCAGAGAGCTACTAGACAAAACAAAAACCTCGTCAAACGGCAGCAAAGAAACAAGAGAAGCAGAAACGGTTTCCTACAAGACACAGAAGGGGCCAAACCTGTCAGTGGAGGGACTGCGTAGGGGCTCTGGAAGAGCTCGCCGGTGCTTTTGGGTACAGCGTGTTATCTGCAGCACCGCAGACCTTCCTCTTTGAAGTGATGCTGAACACCGACTGAGCCGGGGGCAGTGAAGGTGGAAGGTGGGAGGCTGGAGAAAACGCAGAGAAAGCAATAAAAACGATGAGAAAACACAACGGTGGGGTTTGCAAAAGACACCGCAACAGCAGAGAATTAAACAAAACACGGCCGTTGACTTTCATCTTTGAAATGTCATAAAAAAAATGAGAGATCGGTTATAGCAACTTTGTTTGACGCGGAGCTAAACATTTCAGGTTACGTCGGCCGTTTCTCTATTTTCTGCATCTGGTTTAGAGAGGCCATCTCTCCTTTTAGGGAGCGATGAAGAAAGCAGAAGGCGGCCATGTGTTGGGGAGCGATAGGCTGCATCGGGGGGGGGGGGTGTACTGTCAGATGGTTAAAGTGAGGAAAGTGAATTGACAGACTGTTTCGCCCGCTCCTTCTGTTCACTGCAACTCTCCCTCAAGGATTATCCTCTCTAATAGACTTAAAGGCACTTTAACTGAGCCGCCAGCTGCCTGCATCCCCAACGGAGAGCCACCCGGGTCAAGTCTACGGGAGGATATCCGACCATGACAATGCCACACATTCCTACAGAGCCTGTACTTCTTTATGACACCACAACAGTCCATTATTGATCTGAAGAGCAATGGGATACAATGCAATGTACAGAATAAAGACTACAAATCAACTCAAAATAAAAGCAGCTATCAAAACTGTCTTTATATTGAGGAGGAGGAATCAGAAACAAATTTATTCGCGTCTACTCAAATTGGGATCAATTCACACAAGATACATTTTAGAGCTTCAGTAAGCGCAGCTCAGCCTACTTTAATTTGGATAAACAGTAAATAATTCATCCAGAAGAAAGAGTATGTGGGCCAGTGAACTGTGATCTACATAGATTCAAACAGACGATTTCTACGCAATAATTAACAGTGTTGAATCTACAGACCTAAATACGATGATTTTGACTTAATTGCCACAGATGGTGAGGCTGGTTTGGGGCAGGTTAAAAGTTGGGCAAAGTTCTAACATAAAATGCACATTTATGGGAGAAATTATAACTATTCCAAACAGTGCAGCTACACTTTTAATCACAACTTGTGAAGGGCGGACGATGAAGAGCGTGCCAACTGTACACACCTGTGTGGCAAAGAAAGGACAAGGACAGGATGCTGCAGTGACCTCAGCTCTTTAAGTTGATTAAACGGAATGAGGACAGTCATAATGAAGTCGGTGGTTCTTTGTCCGGATCCACACAGAACAGACACTTGCTGCTTTTCCTTCAAGACATCTCATCATGTACTAATTTAGACAAATAACCTGAACGACTACATAGAAAACCAACGATTCATTCTTTTATCTGTGTTACCTTTCTTGGCTTCGTCTCTCCTGACCCCTTTTGGGCCGATGAAATGCGAGCTAATTACTAATTTGAAGCTATTCAAAGGGAGACTCACAGTCACAATCACCTGATTATCCAAATATCAACACGCCGTTGCTTTTATGACTATCAAAGTTTTTTTTATACATTTCTTTTTCCTCCTTTATTCCAACCTGCAAATAAAGCAAATTTAAATCAGTTTCTAACTTAACATGGAGTAGGTTGTTACCTAGAGGAAGATCTGCCAAATAGTACGATTGTCCATCCAAACAATGCACTCAAGACCTCTTAAACTCAAGTGTTTATTGAAGACACAATCATATTTGTGAAAACAACTGTAAGCCGATTAGTTATTAACTAATGAGTTATTATATTGGTCAACTATAGGAAGACGGACAGAGTTCGTACTGGTTGTGTTGAACAGATACAGTAGAAACGAAGAGGACTTTTGAACATCCATTTCTCTAAACTTCAGGTCTGTATAGTTAGTGTGAACAGCATATGAATGAGAGCACTCCAGTGTTCACATAGTCAGGTAGCTAAGCTTAATAACTGCAGAAACACAACCACACAATCTTATGAATCAACAGTTAAGAAGCTGTACAACGACAACAAACGGCGTTACCAAAAAGAGAACCACAAACTCAAGTTTTGGTGAACTTTTAAAAAGGTCTGACAGCTTCCTCTTGGACCAGGAGACAGTGGGAAGCATCTGCTGGGAGAGGCCTCCTTTCAAATGGTTTTCCTCCTGCACCTCTGCTGCAGTCTCAGAGAACGACCGGTTTGGCATTTGAGAGCCAATGAGTTGTGGGTGGCAGTGAAGAGATGCGATTGTGTTAAGGACAAGATGGAAGATGTCTGAGCTGAAGGCCACAGAGCCTCTGACAGGAAGTCACACCAGAGCGGGGAGATGGATCTGTGTGTGTTGTGGAGCTACGTACACACCGGCGTCGTCACCCGTCAGTAGTCTGAACGCACTAGAGCTGCAACTGATGGTTAGTTTCAACACTAATTAAACTGTTGATGCCCATCAGCACCAACTAACATTCATACACCGCAGGTACAGCCTACGGGATCAATTTGGTGTCTCGCCCAAGGACACATCGACATGGATCGATAAAGTTTTAATTAATTGAATTAATTTAAAAAACGGGTTCCTCATTTAGCCTTTAAACTGTGGGAGTGTACAGATTAATAAAAGCCTCAGAGACATAACTTTATTGATTCAAAAAAACACAAATTTGAGAGAATTTAGTCCAAAACCACTACACAGCTGTAAGATCTGCTCTCTGTGGGAACACGGTCTCTCATCACACGTTCCTGTGGACATGATGAGTGAAAGGATACTCGAACTGTTAAATAAATCTGCTTCTTCAGCACCAAGAGACAAAGAAGGCATCTCTCCATGCAAAGGATAAAGAGGGACTCACCTCCATTCCCCTAGTTTAACTCATCTTTAGGAGCCTAAAGGATAGTCTGCCACAGCATCATTTTAAACTGTAATATATCCACTACTGACTTATGTCCCAATCTACGACTTCCTCTCGTCCCCCCCCAAACACACTAAGTCACACAGTGTTCACAGTATAGCCCACATCAAAGCAATATGCCTGGGAGAGTCCTCTCTGTGTTCATTAACCAACTCGGCTACATGGCACAGCACTGAATTATTAACGTGCTCCTCTCACAGATACAGAGCAGAGGGCCGTTCACAACTGCAGAACACACCCACGCTCAGCTGTCTTTACATCTCCGTTTAACCCTGAAAACTCATTAAAGTGCACTAAGGAAGCACAGAGCAGAAGGTGCCGTCACATGACTGAGGACAGCAGCATCGACGGAGAAAGCGTGCAATAAAACAAATGAAAAAATGCTGAATTCAAAGAAGAGCTGGTTCATTTTTTTCGCGGGCGTGACAGGAGCATACATCACAGCAGGGCATGAGAAGTGAATAACTGACGTTTCAGAGAAATTCATGTCTGAACGTGACTTCATGTTACACACAAAGATTTTCAAATTTAACTTAAAACACTGAAAACTTCTATTATGACACTTAAAACTTGACATAAAACCTGATTAAGGCCAAAAATCTGCCAAAAGCAGAACCTAAATTAATATGTTTACACAGGATACATGCTTCAGAACAGTATCTGATTAATATCTGAAAACATCACCCTCTATATTATTTTTTCAACACCACCGTTTCCCTCCAGGATTCAACCTCAAACCCAGAGTTCTCTCATCATGACGCCACAATATTTTACCCTCACAGCTGGGCAGTGGCTATTAAATGCTGACTGCAAGCTAACCGACACTGTATTTCAAAGACAACACCAGAGACTGCATATCATAATCATCTAATGTATCTACATCTCCCACAACTTCAAATTGAGTCGGTTGCGGTTTAGCCATGACGCTAATGTTAGCATGTCTCACATCCATGTGGCTAGCATTAGATGGATCAGGGGCGGTCAACCCTGGACAAAAAAAAAAGCAGACTATTACCGTTATTAAATAAAGTACTATATTTAAATTCAACCATTTTATTTTAATGGCCAAAATGGATATTTATCTTCTATATAGTGCCCTCAAAAATGTACACAGTAGTATTACCAAATGATGATTAACAAGCATCCAAAATCACAATTCACTGCTCACTAGTAAACTACGAGTGTTCACCATTTAAGAGCTACTGAACGTGTGCGCAACGTTATTTTGGCCACAGCAATCAGGAGCTTCTTTGTAGCCAGATAAAAGCTGTGTGACATAATATCCAAACATTTGGCCTACGTACAGCCTAACCTTTATTTGTCATCCATTGTTGCTCTAACATCCTACTTGATGGGTTTCTTAGAGATTTCCTAGAGATCCCTCGCTCTTCAAGGTGGCTTGGACCGCCCAACAGAAAAGCCCTTTAATTTCCTCTTTCCTTGATCTCACTTTCTCTGAAGTACCTCTGCGCCCGCCCGCCC
>NW_022280058.1:3239689-3259633 GCF_004355925.1 Anarrhichthys ocellatus | reverse complement strand
ACACACACACACACACACACACACACACACACACACACACCAGCGTCTGCTCTTCTAATATTTTTGCTTCTCTTCGTATTTTATTTCCTTCTCCGTTCCCCCGTTTACTATCTCTTTTAAATAAGTCGTCCCTACACACACACACACACTTTACTTCCTCCTTTCCATCTTTCTTTTCACCATCAACATCGGTCATCATGATTGTCTGAATAAATTAATGAATGAAAAGAAAGTACCAACGTTCAGTCTCTCCTCTCAATGCAAACTCTGCAGCCAAAACATTCCTTTAGCACATGAAGCCTTTTTTAACCCTGCACAGTAACACAGGCTTCATGTGAAAGTACCAGGAAGAAGTCCTCGAGCTCATTATGCGTCCTCAATCCTTCCCCCTCATCAAACTACCACCATCAACCGCCCAAATCCCACGGATGTCCTAATTCACTCATTAGCCAAATGTCCCATTCACTAAACAGTGTTTTGGGTCCCAGAAGACCTGGAGGACTGCCCATTATAAGCTGACTGCACTCATTGCGTTACTAAAGCACTCCACTTCAACACAAGACGCTCCTCTCTTCAGTCCTCATTCTACTTCATCCCAGACCATCGGCCAGGTGGACCTTGCCATCCTTGTTGACTTGGGGGTATTCCCAATGTATGGCAGGAAATTGGAAACGTCTACACGGCCATCACCTCTTTTTACTCCAGAGTTTGAATGGGAAAAGGGCAAATGTGTCTCCGGCCTCCTCGGGCCTACAGTAGAGATAGCAGTGACGAGGGACGTGGTACAAAGCAAACTGGGCGTTACAAAATCAGGAAAAAGCATCCGCAACACATCTAAAAAACATTTTACGTGCAGTAGCAGTTTCCTTAATAACCCAAGATGATATATGTTTCATAATTGGGTTAACATTCAGAGGTTTGCCTACGGGAAATATCTCATGAGCCCGGTGTGTTTATCAGCAAACATTTGTCTCACTTAAGCATGATAAAAAAGTTCAGCATAAAGCTACTACGATCAGTCTTGCCTGCAGGAATGTATACCACACTTCCCATCTATTGACATCCTTAATAACCAATCGGACTCATAGCCCCTTTATGTTTAGTCAATACAAGCTTCAAAGGCAGGAATTCTCACTGTCCATATGAGAATGGTTCGAGGAAGGCCCCGGGGTCAGTTACACAGCAACGAGTGTGGGAACGTGAAGCTTTCTGCAAACAAAGTCCAGGATGCCCCTCATCTCTCGCTCTCCAAGGCCTCGCAGCAACAATCACAGCCAGAAGAAAAAAGGTATTTCATCACATCGCTACTACAACTTCTTATCGCCTCAACCATAGAGCTGGATGAATCACAAATGTTCACACAATGGCATGCAATGCACTGAAGGGATACATAGAGGGCAACGGCCTCGTCGCTTCATCACACTGGGATGCAAAATTGTCACTTACTTTTGTTGACACTGTGTCAGAGATGTGTACTTCATGCTATGGTGTTTTTTTACAGTTCCACAGAAAGTTGATCTATTAAGGAAACGCCCTTTTGTTGATCTAATTTGACAAGTAAACAATAAAGTATCTATTCAGTGTATTGGCTGCGTGTAAACAGTTGGATTCTGTGGTTGGGGTCTGGGCTATCAAACAATACTTCCAATTTCAACATGATTCATTTGATCCAAATACAAAAGACAGCTGACAGAAAAAGTATCACCCATCATCCTCTCTTTTCTTATGAAAGCTTTCATACTGATTAGGTTAACTTACACATTTTACCGAGAGATAGACGTGCCTTATTCTAGTTGTGTCATGAAGGACCTGCTCAGTGAAGGCAGTTAACTAGCAGGTTAGGGTGGAGAGGCCGCTGCATTCTCCTGAAGAGGAAATAGGAGCCACTTGTCTACATCCTCTTTCCAAAGGAACACAGAGAAGTAGTGGGTTAAACCTGTATTAACTGTGTCTATGTGTGTCATTTGACCTGACTTCACATCCCTCCTCCTGACCTTGGTTTCACAACAGTTGAACACAACTTTTGTGAAATGCCTTTCCTATTACGGAAGGCAAATTATCTCAACCTTAGTGGTGTTTAAACATCAAACTTAACTGACTTACAGACTCGGGAAAACCGCACAAGCGAAAGACACCATACGGTCAAACAGAGAGGATCAGGGTGTGGAGGTAAACGAAACGGAAACTCTATTTGATGTTTATGTAATTCTATTGTTTAGCAGTAATGTGTGATGAACAGTTCCAGACTTGAGTCTGTGTGGATATACACGCCCACAGATTTATCTAACCGTAGACATGAAGCAATGGGGTCAAACTCAGTCTGAAAGTGAGTGTGTCGGCTATGTGTAGCACATGTAAATATATCTTGTTATAAGGAATCTTGACACAACATCATCTCTGTTTTGAAAAACCTGAACTTGCCACCTGGATTAGTCCAATAGAAACCAGGATACTGCGGCATGTAAACAACACCGTATCAAAGTTTCTCAACTTTGACGGTTGATAGTTTCTCAACTCGTGTGTGCAGGTGCATCTTTGATTAAAGTAATTCAACAAAACAATACATAATGATGGTCTACATGTTGAAATAAAGTAAAAGCCTGACACCAGTAAGCAGACAAAGTGTGCTGCTGTTCTGGTCTTGCATTCCTGAAGATTATGCTGGAGACCAAAGTGGCAAATGCAGCAAGAAATCTAACCGGGTTTGTCCTTGATGGTTGTGGCTGCCCAGTCAGTACAGACATTACAGATTTTCTGGATGTCAAGAAGTCAAAGACAGGGCTGTACTGCTGCAGACGGTGGTAAACTTTGATCATATTAGAATCGTATACAGTGACATAAATAAACAGGTCTCTCTATGGTACATGTTCCATATCCCAAAAAGCATCAAAATGGGACTCAAAACTGAAATATGAGTGTGTATTGTATTTCACCACCGACTTCTATAAACAGACTAAATATAACAAACAACTCTGAGGGTATCATTCTGCAATTCAAAGTGTCAGCAAACTACATCTCTTCAACCAATTCAACAAAAACTGGATATCATATGTGTTGTCACAGACCGGATTAGTTTTGGATACGAGTACCTAATATAAAGTGACACCTAGATAGAGGAACGATTGTTGGATTACAATCAGTCATCACACTGTTACTTCAAGAGCTGCTTTCTTCAAGAGTAAAATTGCTCCTGTGCATTGCAATCCACTAGGTATTCGGAACTTTAGCACCCCAAAATCTCTGAACAACCTACAAATTCCTGTTATTGTCGCGTGGATTCCTCTCATCCCTGTGCCCAAGAGAACATCTGGATGTAGCTGAAGTTATGTTACATGCATGGTAGAAGTTGACTTTTGCATTTTAGACATAAAGCCTCGACTATCAAGAGAAAAATCGATCATTCCGCTCCTAAATTGCACCTTAAAGGTTGTGCTCATCACACAGTTAACGTGTTGCACGCGGATTGAACTCCTCGCACTTTGCAGCTTTTGACTCAAGTTTGTGCAGCTCGTTTAAAAAGCCAAAAGTTTCAGTGAGCTGATACAAGTACCAAACTCAGGCGGATTGTTTAAATGAATGGTGGAAACATTGCGACACGTGGAGGCGAGCCCCAGTGAGATGAATCAGACACCGAGAACTTATTAAGGAGACGCTAACCCATCAACAGAAGTGCGATAAGCTGGCTAGCGTTAGCAATGCTAACTCAGCTAACGAACGAGCTACTCGTTAGCTGGCGAATGCTAGGGCCCACTTTCACTGGTCCGTCTCTACGTTATCCCCCAGTTGTGATCTTGCACTTTGTAATTGTATACTGTGTTTACCTCAGAAATGTGGAGACGAATAAAGACAGCAGGCCTCTCCGGTAATTCCTTTTGTGTTGTGTATCCAAACAGAAATATCCTTTTGGAGCTTGATGAAGCTAACGCGACGATGAGGTGAAACGCTCCTCTTCTTTCGTTCCTTGGTTTCCCACCAGCAGCAAGTCAAGTGTATGCACCCTAACTAACAGAAGCTAGCACGTTAGCTGGACGAGCTAACTAGCCTCCACAGACCCAAGTTCGTGTAATGTTAGCTGGCTAGTAAAACACCGCTAACGTTAGCTGCTGTGTCAAACTGACGAGAGTGTCGGTCGACCCTTTGACTCTGTTGTTTTATTAGGCGACGTGTGAAGGCGTCCGACCATTGCAAGAGGGGAAACACATCCACTGAGAGCAACCAGCGTGTCAGTTGTGAGTGATTTAGCCGTTCACAGGCTCTTCGACAACCGCCAGGTTTGTTCGTCTCCTGACTCTCCACCGACTGGAGCGAATGGCTGTCGCAACATGATGACGCCACGTTTTTGTTTGGTCGTGGGCGCTCGAATGTGATGTAATAATATACTCCCTGGATGACATCCATGTGCGGTTAACGGGTGTAGTTTTTGTGAAGGTTTGCCTATTTGAAAGATAGATGATACTCAATGTACAGTGCAGTTGCGATATGTTAGGTACATGAACATTTACATTCGTGCGTACAAATAATGCATTTAAAAGAAAGGATTAATACGTTTAAGCTTTCAGATACACGCAAATGTACTTTAAAAAGGGTAATTATAAACATAATATTGATACATCAACTTAGATATGTATTAAAGTAAGTGGAATGACATATTAATCATAACAAACCTAACCTTTGATAAAAAGAAGAAAAATAACTCACAAATAAAAAAAATACAAGCACAGTTAAAAGACTTTATAAAAGACATTTACAGATAAATCACTCAAAAGCTCAGACAAGTGAAACTCAAAATTGCACAACAAAGCTGTATTATGTAAACATTAATGCTAGTTTTCAGACAAAAAGGAAATTCTGAAAAAAATGTGTCTTAAAACCGGATTTAAAAGCAAAATCAGTGTAAGCAGATCGAAAACTAACTGGAAGACTGTTCCAAAGCAGTGCAGCAAACAGCCTTTGAAAAGCCTTTGAAATTAACCTGGACTCTTGAACAGCTTGCAGGACTAAGCCAGCAGATCTGAGAGGCCTTTTTGGACAGTAAGGAGTTAAAAGTTCACTGATGGACATGAATATAAATAAAGCATGGAATAATAAAATAAAAAAATATGTCAAGCAGGATTTTTAATGTGTTTCTCAAGCATTATTTTAAACGCAGGATGTATATGGTAATGACCCATTGTTATCTTCAGTTAATTCAATCCAAAATGATTTCCAATATGATTTGTGTATCTGTTTGTTCAATGTATTTTGATATGCCAATTAGTGCAATTTTAATCAGAGTTTATCTAGTCCACTGATTAAATTGTGTGGTTCAAATTCTTAATGACTTCAAAGCCCATATGTCTTTTTATAGAATGAAACAGAGCATATTCAATAGCTCCACTAACAGATGCAAATTCTCTATTAAGCCACCATGACTTCATTGTAAGCAAACACATGTTCATTGTGATTGAACAAATAAAATACAAGATTGATACCTTGAAGGGTCGATTACTTAAACTGTGCACAAATCCTAACCTCACTCACTGATGGTTTCACAAGTAGTTTATCTGAAGAGAAGTTGAAGATAATAAATCATTTTTATATTGGAGGGGGATCCAAATTTGCATGGTGTCAGAAATCACTCTGCTTGAAAACGTAGACTTAATTTTACGTCGAGCCACATTTACTCATCGGCAAAATAAAAAAGCCAAAACAATTTATAATGGATTAGACTGCTGCTGCTGCCTCTGCTGCTTAGGTTAGCCCTCTAGTACCAGTCATGGTTAGCTTTGGCTCACGGTCATTTTCATGTCCTGTATCTGGATCCTCCAGGGAGAGTCTGAAACCCTGAGATATCACTAAGCACCAAACATGTGGTCCTGAGAAGTGTGGAATTGAGACTGTCAGCTAGTCAATGAAGACTGAAACACAGACCCTGGATACAAAGAACGACTGTAAATATCCTCACTTTGTTACTAAATACTCTCTAGCTGTGTGTTTTTGAGGAAATTGGTCCTGAAAGTGGACTCTTCTCAAAGCTTAACTCAAAGCCTGTGATTTTTATTGGTGTCATCTTTCTATGTGCTGTTTAGGGCGTTTTGTCAGTAAAACTAAACAGTAAAATATAATACTGGATAATCTTGCGTGTTGTCTGTGTCAGCTCTTTAGAAATACTGAGATTGTATCTCAATATTTCCACATACAAACTGCAGAGGGCTTTGAAGAAACCTGAATCATCATACCGTGTTTATTTCATTAAACAGTTTTCTTTTATCTTTTTTGTTAGTTTTTAGTCATGTAAAAAGGTTGTATGTCTCAGAGTTTCCCTATTGTCTAAAGAGTGACCTCTTAAAATAAAATAATGTCTAGAGTGATTTTATATGTATGTACTGCATTTATACAATAATGTATAAATAACACGTGTTTGATGACCCCTCACATTCTTCTTGAGACCCCTTGAGGGTACCCGACCCCCAGACTGGCAACCAGTGGTTTTCTAAGAGCTTTTTCCCCCTCCTGAAAATTACATTCTCGTAAGTTAAAATAGTTGAATTGTTATTATTTATTCCCTTCTTTGTGCTTGTCCAAGTCTAAAACAAAGTTGGTCTCACCATTTAAAAGTCCCATAATGTGTAACGTTCAATTATAAAAAGTAAAATATGTGCCTCAGATTCCCAAATTTCCTGGGAAAAAAGTACAGAGGCCATGACCCCAGTGTCCTCAGCTCCAGCCCTGGTTGGTGTGTCTTATCAAATGTTGTCCAAATGGGGCAAGAAGCAGTCTTTCAGGCAGAGAAAAAGTTTCACACGCTTTAAACTGCTCATCACGACTCTACAAAACTCAAAACTATTGTGAAGTAAGTCCCTTGTAATGACACACACACACACACACACACACACACACTCCCTGGTGTACGCTGTGTTTTCCACTCAAAGATTGCCCAAGAATGACTGAATGCGATGATTGCGACAGACGGACGGTGCTCTGTAACATCACAGCTCTTGAAAGCAAACAAACACGGCCGTGAAATGGAACTGATAGAGTGTGACAGGCAGCCACAGTGCCTGCTGGGTAGACTGTGATTCAGTCCACACAGGCTTAGTAAATTCAGAGCGACAGGTCACTGGAAATGCGATGTTATGAACGTGCCCTCTGAGGGATTACATCACATTTCTGTTCACTGTTAAATACATGACTTTAATCAAAGATATAAACATACCCTTCCTCACATACACCTTTAAAATATATATCGTACCTGGTGTGTGATTTACAGTGTTTGTACTTTATCTATATGCTAATATTGTATTCATGAATTCATTTTCTGTCCATCTACTCAGTGTCTCAAGCACAATGTGCTGACACAGAATGAAATACTACAAAACAAATCCCAGTAAAATAACATAACAGAAATAAGTAAAATTAGGATAAACTCTTTAATAAAGTTTTTCTCGTTCAGTCAAGTTTTTCACAGCCTCTGGGTGTCAACTGCAAAGACTGTGACCCGTTTTAAGTTTAGAACAAAGAAAAGACCTCTGTCCGAAGATCTCAATCTATGCACCACAAAAGGTCAGAAATAAAACAAAGGGAAACACCTTGAGTAGCCCTAAATGCAGGTAAACACCCACGTCGTCTTTGAAAATCAAACGTTAGAAAATGTCCGTCTCCAACCTAAAGTCAAGTGATGGGTCAATATTATTACTTTTGACGGAGCACTTCTAAAGCCACAGAATGAAACTGATTTCACAGGCTGAGTAGTGGCATAACACACGACTAGTATACTCACTGGAGTGCCTCTTTAAATTTGATTAATAACATCATAAAATCAATTTCTGGGGGCCAGTATGAAGAGGGAATGACAGGTGTAATGTGGTCACACAGTTCTGATGAGAAAGCCTTGGCAGCTGAGGTCTGTACAGTCTCCTGTTAGTACTTTGTGAAGACAAGAGGCTGTTGCAACAATCAAGGTGTAAAAAGATAAAAGAATGTAAGATAGTGTGTGTTTTACTAAAATTTGAAACAGATCTTACTTTTGAGTTGACAGAAACACGACAATTACCTCCAGACAAAAGGCAACAGGCTTGATGTACCTGTGTAAACAGTAATTCAGTATTTCCTTATACGCGTTACTTGATGATCATGAAAATATCGACGTTTAGTCAGCAGCGTCTGAGCAGCCAGACAGCAGTGACGATGCAGACACTGTGAGGTGGCAGACAGAACTGCTGTCTGGAAATCTAATAATGAGAAAGAGAGAGAGAGAAAAAGGAGTGAGGGACTCATTTTGTCATTTGTATTCATTAGTTTGCATGGATCGTCTGCCTCTTACCCCCTCAGACCTTCCACTGGTTTGAATTCCATCACACATACAGAGCACACAGAGGACTCATCAGTGGATTTATAGCAGTAGAGAGCGTAATGAGACAGAAACACATACGGGACAGATATGTGAGGCACTTTAAACCTGCTGTTTTGTATTTAATGAAAACAGGAGACAACTATCATCTGTGCCTGGGTGGAATATTCCATTAATCTTAATTATTTTCTATACACATATACAACAGGACTGCTAGCAGCTATTTAGTAGTGCTTTGAGTTAAAACGTCAACATGCTAACATGCTCACAATAACAATAGTAAGATGTGGATGTTTAGCAGGTGAAATGTTTACCATGTTCTTCATCTTAGCAATAAACGACGCTAATTAGCATAAAGTACAGCTCAAGCTTCATTCTGCAGGTATTTGCTTATAAAGCAAAGTAAAACATTGAGATGGTCACCAAACTTTTACATTATATAAAACGTTTATATTCCAATTCCTTGTGAGGGGGAGATGAATGAGTCTATGTGAGTTCTTGTCAATCCATCCAATAGCTGTCGAGGCATTTCACTCAAAACCACAAATGTGAACCTCGTGGAGACGCCAGAAAAAAAGACACGGGTCCACCAATGTCAGTAGGATTCATCCTCTGGGAACCATGAATGTCTGTACTAAACTTGATGGCGATCCATCCAATAGTTGTGGAGATATTATAAAAGCAAAGCAACATATCCATCCCCTGAGGCACACTGGCATCGTGATTTTTTTCAAGAGATTTTATTTAACGAAATTTCGTTCAAAGCTTCATCAGCAAAACAACAAGACAACAGCCTCATATGAAATATTTACAAAAGGCATTCCTTGAAAATAATATCTTTTGGTATACTGTATTCTCATACTTATAGTGCAAGATAATGTAAAATACTGACTGACACGTTCAGAGAGTGGCACTCTCATGAGTCATGACTGCTTAGATGCAACACTTTTTATCCCAAACCTGAAACAAAACAGTCAGATAGTTATTATCTACTGTATGGTGAGATGAAAACCTTAACAGCAGCAGCTTTTTGAAAGCTGCTTCAGCAACGGGTAATAATTTATCAAAAGACTCAGAAATGAGTGCAACTGCTTTCACACTTAGAGAATTCATGAAAAACACTCAGTCCTAACCAGCTCTGCACAGGCATGAAAAGGAGTGGCCTTCTCTGTCATGCATGCCTGCAATCTTCAACAGGATATTTCCCCATTAAAACCTGCAGCTGGAGGGAGTCACACAGTGTAATACAACAAAGAGGCTTTGAGCTAAAGAGAAGCCATCAGCAGAAACAGTCATGTCTGTGGTGAAGACGAGAAGAGTACCGGCCTAATGCGCTCTAAGATAACCACATACTCCACAGTATGAATCTGCAGAAGCACAGTGATTTTTAAAAGTTTAATCTAAATACTTTTCACCCTGTTTGATGGATTTGGTCAGAAAATACCGCGCATTTCCGTGGATTATAGCCGTTGACTTCTCGACAGTTCAACAATACAATGAAAACAGGCAAAGCATCTACACATCCTCCATCGCAGACTGAAAACTCTTTCGTTCAGACAACACCATGGCACATAAAATCTTTCTCTACTTCTTACTGTCTCTAAATGTATCACTTGAAGTAGATCAGCATATTTCGTCAATGTAATAGCATGATTCGTGCACTTTTTGGAGTTACACCCAAATGGTTGAATCCACCTTTTGTCAGTAGCTTTGGATAAAAGCGTCCGCTAAATAAATGTAATGCAATGCAGCAATACATGAAAGGCACAACACTGATCAAAGAGCCACTATTCAACAAGTTTAAGTCCAATCTTTGTCCACTGAATACTTTCAGGGACAATAAGTTGCTGGTAATGTTATCCTTTAAAAATGAAAATAATGTTTGCTAGTGTCCTTCAAGTGTTATCTAGTGTCCTTTAAGTGTTGTGTTCCCTGGCAGTCACATTTAGTTGCTGTCGTCACAGTTGGATTATTGTAGAGAAGGTCAGAACGGCCACGTTGTCATTGACACATTGTTAACTGTGTGTTCTTGCATGGCTGGAGAGCGTCCTTTGTTGACCTGCAGAAATCATGGGAGAGAGAGAGAGGTGACAATGTCCGAGTCAGAGAGGTCACTCCTAAATAATACTGTATCTGAACTCTGGTGGCCTGAGTCAGGAGCTGTGATGGAGTTCACAGTCATTTAGTCAATTCAGAGTGTGTGTTTTTTCCTGACATTTGACTTAAATAGTCCCATATAGTGTGTTAGAGGTTTGAAGAATCTTTTTAACAGCCCTGACAAACAGGGCAGAGCTGCTGCAGCGTGTAAACACAGCAGTAGTTAGATCCCATCTACTTTGGTTCTGACATCTCTTGTGTAACCTAATGTGTACAGAGGGCCTCCACGTTGAATGAAAGTACACTCTAAACTCTTGCACAGCTTTAGAAATAAAATCCTGAGAAAAAGAGCCGTGTGTAAATGATGTTGGTCAACATCTTTTACACCGAAGCGGACCTCGACCTCGCCTTCCCAGCGCTTCCAGTAAAGAGACTATTCCGGGGTTAAGTTGCGCCACACTTCAATACATGCCTGGTGTAATGACTAGCAGGTGTTGGGAGTGTTTGTGCTTTCAAACTGTAGCATGACGCAAGGGTCACAGTTCATTGTAGCTATGCTGAAACCAGCTGCTGCATCACAACAAACACGGGCTGGCAGGAAATAGCAAACACTTTTGGAAACAGCCCAAGTCGACTGTTGATCTGTATTTTGTTTCATTATTGTGTGAGACAGATATTTACATGATTGTTTTGATTGTATTCATAATAAAGAAGCAGGTTAATAATATAACTTCAACATTACCAAGTAAACTCTCAAGGTTTCTAGAAAACAAAATATGAGTTAAGCTAATATATACTTATGCACTTTATTTCATGCATTTATATTTGTTTTGATATCTAAAAACAATATTTTAGAGTTGAGAAATTAAAGGCATATTATAACAAAAAGTGATAATTTTACAAGTTTATGAGAATAGCTCTCTGAGCGTGAGGTATCATGATGACAAGGAACTGAATAAAATCTGCATGTGTTCATAAACTAAATAAAGTGAAAATTGTACTCACCACAAATAGATTCATGCATGTTTAAAGTCCTCTGCAGGTTCAACTAGAACAAACAAAACAATTAACATACACATGAGATTACTCAAACATTCTCTAAACCCTCAAACTTTAAAATACGCTGTTTACAAAAATGACTATGCGATAAACTGGCACCAACAATTAGAGCAACAGTGACCTCTGCTGGATAAACTCTGCCAACTAATCTCACTGTAAGAAATGGATCTTTTTTAAAAAAAGTTAATAAAATTAACTGTGAATGTCTGGTGTCATTGACTTCCAGACATAACCCCATTGGGAGTGTGTAATCCAACTTCCAGAGATGGGTAACAAATAATATTCCTCAACAGATCCCCTCAGAGTCAATCTAACCTTTTCTGCAGAAAACATGACACCTCTTGTTTTTTCTTTGACAGATTCTTATGCTTTAATGTCTTACACGCCTTATTTAGAGATACCTACCATCCTCTTTCATCCATTGGCCCAACTCTTCCATTTCTAGCTCCAGCACAGAGGGCACGTCTTCTTCAAACATGGGCCTGGAAGATACAAAGTGTTTAGACATCAAATAAGACACAAAAAACAGTGTTAAAGTGGCAATCTCAAAGATTTTTAGTTAAATAAATGTCTGTTAGGTTACTTTTAATCGCCAAAGGAGGTAACGCAGTGGTGATTGAGCCTGTGGCTCACTGACGAAAGTACTGCAATATTTGAATATTTGCAGTTTTACAAATTGCGTGTCTGTGATGACATTCCCAGAAACAAATGCTGTATTACAGTTTTTCTCCATTGCACACAAACACAAAATTGAATATGGAATTTCGGACGCAACCCAAGACTTCAGACTGTTAAATTCCTTTGGTTTCACTCAAATAGAATTTTTCAATCAACCAGGACTGAAATCTTAAGGATCGCCACTTTAACAAACTAACTTCAATGTTTCTGACACCAGCAGTTGGTTTCAGTTGAACCCCATTTCCTTCTTGCTGTACTAATTCAATTTTACAGTAATCTTCCTTTGGTCTTAGGCCTTCTCTTGTTTATCTCATTTTCACTGATTTAAAATCTCATTTAATTTATTGTGTTTTGTCCAATACTGTTTTCACAGTTTCACAATTGCTTCCATAAAGACTTCGAGGCCTACATCCGTCTTAGACCTTTATTTGAGGTGCTTTTTGGCTCCCTGCACAGCCGTGCACCTACACACAAGAATTTGTTTGCCTTGTATCTCAATGCAAATGCAATTTGGTGACCTCAATGAATCAAGATGTAGATATAATGTTTGAGATTTTGTTGATGTTCTAAGTAGTGAAGACAGATATGTAGGTAGGACTTGTGTTAACCCTATATTACTTCAACATAACTCTCACAGTAGTATGCACATGAAACCTAAACCTCTTTTGCACAAAGGTCATGTTTTTCAAACAGGAAAAGGGTCATCTCTCTCTAAGCATTTGACATTAAGATGGGCTACTGAACATTTCTTTGAAATGTATCATTTTATGCTGTTGACAACAGTCTTTCAAGTTAGCAGCTGTAAAAAAAAAAAAAAAAGAGTTAAATTCTCAATACTTACATTGGCACCTTCTCTGTACTGGACCCATCCAAATATGGATCCTCTTTTCTCAGCTCTATGAGAAGAGAACACGGCTCAGTCATCGTAATTGTGATAAATCACCATCTTTAACTTAAAAGAGCCAAAATAAATAAGTATTCATGAGTTGTATTAATAGCAAACATTGATATGTAGCTGAGGTGTTTTCAACAAAATCATTTTAATACAGGAAATAAAAATGAGGACAGATTTAGCGTCAATTCCCCGGCCACACACAGATAATCTATAATTTAACATGTTTACGATTTAGCAGGTAATTTGATGTTTTAAATTATAATACACGGATCACTTCCAATGCTTTAAATGTGATAAACAAAACTACATTCACCCCAATGAAAGTGTTCCCTCTCGTGATGGACATACCTTGATTCCTCACTTTTTCGTTCCACCTGCGGTTGATGAAAATACCGCAAACTATCATGCCGATGATAATGACCACCAGCACCACAGGGATCAGGATGACGATGGGACTCAAAACCTCCTCCTCTTCTGGTACGTCGGTTGGACCCGTAACATTGCTGTCCACTGTGGTTTCTGAACTCTCTGCAGAAGCAAGGCAACGGTCATCTGTCTTTAGATTTGTTACTTCTGTCATAAATGTTTGCTGCCGCAGGGTCGTTGTCATTGTCCGGACATTTAATCTAATGATACAAGTCGTAAATTACTGTGACATACCATAATCTTGGGGGGAGGTGGTCTGTTCTGAGTCACCTGGAAACGACAGCAGAGGAAAGATTAGATGATTTCACTGAAACATGTCAATGAGTACTGACGTTTTTTTCTTCTCTAATTCTACTTCTTTAATAGCGTTCCTGAGGGTAGATGGAGGTTTTTCAGCAAAAACAACACCATATAGATATATAGCTGTTGCGGACTTACTGTAATGCTCTGTGGGGTCCGGTGCTGAAGTGGCATCATAATAAGATGGGTCTGTTTCTACAAACAAAGAGAGGCATCATGATGACGGCATTCTCAACGAGTCATTCTCACGAGCTTTGAAGATTCATTACACGTGGCCAAAAGTATGTGGAAACCCGAGCATTATCTGATTATTTGACGCCTCAATCAGAAACCACAGGCTGCCTTCCAGTAATCTGCTGTTAGAACAGCTTCCACTCCTCTAAAAAAAAAGAAGCTTACAACAAGTTATAACTTGTAGAAAGTCTTCACAGTCATTTTGTGCAGGCAAGACCAGGTAGGTTCAAATGCATTAAAGACAGTGAACCTCAACAACATGTTTTGACCAGAATGAGGAGCCAATAGTGTCTTTCAGTGAAACAGAAGTACAAAACTCAAAAGTCTTATAAATGAACCAGGGGTTTAACACAAAACTACCGTCTGTGTCTGTGTTTATGTCGTAAAAAAATATGTATTCCTATCTGTATCTGATAAAATAAATAAAAGTGTCCCCTCACCAACCACCACTCAGTCCACTGACTATAGCCCCTTCACGGGTTGTGCCCTGTGACACCACACACAAGGCTAAAAGAGAGTAAAGACTTTATATTCTATAATAAAAAATGTTCTCATGGTAGGTATTCTTAAAAGTTTTTTTTTTCATTTAACAAAAGTACATCAGTGTTAATAAGTTATTTGCCCTGAAAAAATACAGTCCAACTTTCTAAAGTTTCTTGATTTACATCTGTAAATGTCTGATCAAAGAATAAATCAACAAAACTAAGAATCAAACCAAATTCTGGTTTCAGCTCTTTCTGAAAACGTTTTCACTATAGCTTTGTGCAGGAGGGGGTATTGCCATGTTTCCTCAAACTGTTGTCACAAAGTTGTGATCACACTATTGTCTATAACATCGTTGTATGCCAACCAAAATGGCCTGTGCTGTTCTCAAAGTTCGTCTACAGATTTCCTGGAGTTAAAACAAAGTTGGGCAAAACAAATAAAAAAAAACAAACTACAAAGCTTTAACATATGCTGCGGCTTCTTTCTGGAAACATGTAAAAAAGTACTTGATACCTATCAGGGTTGAACATCATGGTAGCCGTATGGTGAAAATGTATGGTCACAATATCCCCGGTTTGATTCCAACTAGGGACCTTTGTTACATGTCAAACACCTCTCTCTCTTTACCTGCATGTTCCCCTTCTATCTCTATACTATCAGCTACTCTGTCTAACAAAGTTTTCTTCTATTTTTTAAAAGAAAGTAAATGTCAAAACAAATTACCATTGCTGAATTTATTGTTATTTTTGGATCCACATAAATGTTTCACTTAAACCGCATTTAACGGTTGTCTTGTCCTGTTTGATGTCGTACTTATTGTTGTAACAGTGTTTTTTATGCTGCTCTCTTGACAAAGTGTCTCTTCGACAAGATATTTTATCTTGTTAAAAGAGAAAAAATGGGACTGAGCAGTCTAGCCCCACAGTGTCCACATACATTTTGGCCACATAGTGTATTATTATTTCTTGAATTTATTATTCTCGTCTTACCTTCAACTTGCTCATCAGCTGTGTCCTCGTCATGTGTCTCAGTGTCTGTACCATCATCTTCATTTTCGCACAACACTGCAATTCAACGCCTCTCGTTACTTTATGGTTACCGTCATGTCATTGAAAAAGATAGTGAAACTTAAAGGAAAACATGTGCAGCGTTCATATTGAAAGTGAATGAATGAGTACACAAAGTGAATGAAGTCAGTTACTTCTGCTGGGACTTAATGTGCGTAGTTTCTAAAACAACATCTGAGAAACTGTCACAGTCAGATCACACAAAACTGTTGCAAAATGCACCTGCTGGACAGCACAGAGTAGGTGGAGATATTCAACATGTTGAGCAATTAGTTCCCGACAGAGCTTTGTCACGATGTAAAAGATTTCACTTTGAGAGAAAAAAGTTCCTCTTTGCTTCAAACAAAAGAGGAAAGCAAAAGATCAGTTTTATAAATACTAAGACTACGGTGTATATTGTACAAATATATTTGGTATGCTGATCTTGGCTTTAACTTAAAATAGTTTAATTTGAAATACAGGAGGGATTAAGCTTCTACACGTGGCATATGTTTTTACAAAAAGTGTTTAAAAAGTGAGTTTCGGCCAAACTGTAACTTAACCTCGAAGTACTTTGGATCCTCAAGCCTTGCTATTTCATTCATCTGCCCTATCAAGACGTTCCACTCAGTCACAAAGGCAGAAACTAAAGCACAAAAAGAGAAAGCAGGGAGGAGGCAGGAAAGCGTAGGTGAGTTGGGAGGGTAAAGAAACTAATCTTCGAGTCCTACCTGTTCCAGTCAGAGTGGTCAGCAGCAGCAGCAGCAGCAGCAGCAGAGGGGTCTTCATCCGGGGCCCTCTCATGCTACCAGTCCCAGAAACAAACATAGTGCCATTGTGTGCACACTTCCTTCTCTACTGTCACAGCATCACACTTCCTGATCTGACTTAACATGTTAAAAGGACGGAAAAGAAAAAAAAAGACTCGCTCACACACAAACACACCCTCAGATTCACTCAGATAACTCACTCGGATGTGATGCAATCGACTGTGTGCTTGTCGACACAAGTCTGATGGCTCCTCAGCTGCAGTACAATCACATTCCTGCTGGTTAGGTATGCAGCCATACGTAGCGGGGGGGTTAGCTGAACAAACTTTAAGGAAGGAATAATAAACTAGTTGTGTGTGAGCTCAGTGAGGGCCAGCTGGTCGTGTATCTCTTCAGAGAGATAATGTGAATGTGTTGAGCTGCTGCTTAAAATAACTCGCCGGCTGTGAATGTGCAGCATAGTTGTTTGTTTGTATGAGAGGCAGGATTATAAAAATACTAATTAAAGAAAACTGGCATGAATATGATGGTCATGCAGTTATGATTCTCTACGGATGAAGACTGTAGGCCTACTTTCAGAAGACTGCAAGCTTTTCTTCATCTAAGAGCAGAAGGTAGCAGGTTTCCACATGATGGCTGGGGTTTGAGGTTTCTATCAACTGTGACTATTATCAATACACCACAAACGGCCTTAAAAACCATTGTCTGCCACTTCCTCTGAGTACTGGTTGTTCGTTCTCCTAAGCCCGAAGAGGATTAGGCAATATTTCGTAACGCTTACATGAGAAAGAATCTAACTAAAGGTTAAGTGATCCAGGACACTTCATGCTCTATGACAAAAAAAAAACACTTTCCTGTTAAAATAGTAAATAACTTCAAGATCCATATGTCACAGTATGGGCATGAATCTAAGATTACCTGACCTGATTAACTGATTCTGACCCACAATCCTCTGTGCCGCAGGTATATGAGCAAGAAATTCAAATTCAAAGGTGCCATGTTATGAGGAAGTAGTGTGTCCCAATTGAATGCACACTGCATGCAACAGTACATACTTTGTTAGGGCAGCTGCAGTATGTGCTAAAAGTACAAAATAATGCATAATCTCTCCAGCGTGTTCTTGGTCTACCTTGGGGTCTCTTCTGGGTCTAACCCTACTCTCCAATGAATAGCCTGGGCTATCACCACGGGGCTAGCACCTTAATAGCCTTGTGGTGGAGGACTTTGTGTGCTCCAGTGACCCTAGGAGCATCTGGGGCAATAGCTCCTGGTAGGGTCTCCAAGGAAAAGTGATCCCATGGAAAGGATTAGACCGAGAGTGGGGTTCGGCCGGGCACAGCCCAAAAATAAATCAACATAAAGCCGACGCCTGCCGCAGCCAAAGGCGGAGGGCCTAGGCGGGCCGACCCCTGACAGTGCAGACTGAAGATTATCAAAGTTATCGCAAAATATTCTGAGAAGACATTAAAATGTGTCCCAATTTTAATGGAAATCCTTCCAAAAATTGAAGAGACATTTCTCTAAAAAATGAAAAACATCAATCACATGTTGGCGCTAGAGGAAAGGTCAGAGGAAAGTAATACAGGCCCTGTTACACAAACTTCTAAATAAACTTATTTGGAATAAACATCACACACACACACTATCAAATAATACACAACACAGAATAACAGTGTATTTGATTTCTGAGCTCATTGCGTGAGGTCAAATTTAAGAGACGACTTTCACAACTGCCCCCTCAAAACTTTTGCCTCTGGGAAAACCAGAAGTGAATGAAGTTTTTCTGAAGAATCTCTTGCTTTATAGTTCTCGTCGGTGACTAAGGAGTCATCTTAGTATCCATGGCTGCCGTTGCTTTTTCAAAAGATTTATCTATCTAACTGTGTCATTCGATCTGAGTCGGGTGTAACTCACTTCAGTGGACACACACTTGCTTTGTTACTGGGAGTTAGTGGCATTCTAGTGGTGGAAAAGTACTTTACTTAAGTACAGTATTGAGGTACGTATTTGTACTTTACTGGAGTATTTCTATGTATTTCTATACTCCACAATATTTGAGGGGGAAATATTGTACTTTTTACTCCACTGCATTTATTTCACAGCTGATACTAGTTACTTTACAGATTAAGATTTTATACAATCAAATATTATGATCATGTTATAAAAAACAAAACATAGTTAATGACTGAACCAGATGTTCCCAGTTGTTTGCACTTTCACCAAATAGTGATAACGCCTCTAAACATTTGTATAGCAGAATTTAGTTTTTTCTTACTTCCCGCTCCTTACTCCAGCTCCTGCTTACACTAGATGCATCAGTATTAACAATCTAATAATGTCATATATAATGATATTCCAGTAGTGGACATTTTTCAGCAGCAGGAGTACTTTTCATTTTGATATTAACCCTGACTAACACAAAAACTAACCCTAAAAAGAAAAGGTATTTTGCATTAGCCGGGAACTGAACCTCGGGCCTCTCGCCTGCCAGGCAAAAATTCTACCACTGAACCACCAATGCACAACAGGGATGTGATGGTGTAGTCTGTATTCATAGTACACCTGTGATGGGTGTAGTCCGTATTAGTACCATTTGATAAAATTCCTGTACTTTTTTTACATAAAGGTTCTGAGTGCATATTCAAAGACTGGACTTCATAGCTCCCCAGAAAGGTCTTTTTAAAGGAGTTTTATTTCATTGATAAAGTGAAAAATACCAGGTGTCTCCTACCTTGAAAGTATTTTTTTCTTCTTCTGTTGGCATTGTGAAATAGGAGTTCACCACAGACGCACATGACATTTCCTGTTGAACAAAAGAAAGGTGAAGACACACATGAACACTTTATTGCAAGAAGCATATTGACACCTGAACATCAAACCAATATGTGATTGTTGAACATCTACACCACACAACCACAGGCCTTAATCTGCTTCTATAATAGCCACCACTCTCCTTGGATAGCTTTCCGCAAGATTTGCGAACCTGGCTGCAGGGATTTTTTTTTATTAAGCCACAAGTGCATTAGTGAGGTTGGGAACGGAAGTTGGGCGATTATCTTTAACTTCATCTCAAAGGTGTTTGATACTGTAAATGGGCTTGAGGTCAGGGCTCTCGGAGACCAGTCAAGATTTTCCACACCAAACTGGGAAATTCCTTTACACACGTGTTGTCATGTCAAACTGTTAGCACACAATTTGAAACACTTTGAAACTGTGAACAACAGCCCCTGATCAAACGTATGTTGACGGTATGTGTGTCCACTATAATACCACCAGCAAATACACATTTCGGGGCCTAACATCAACTAGCTTTTAAAGTTGTAAGTTCGTTGTTCCTGATTTTGAAATGATAGTGTGAAGCAAACCAGGGCTTGTTCCCCTGCCTCATATCTGATCTTTTAAACATATGAACCAAACAAAGCAAAGCAGCCTGAGGTGCTGGAGGAACCTGACTGGTCTCAACTAGTCTCGCTGCAGCAGCTTGAACTGGACTGATCAGTAACATCGCATCCTTGTTTAGGTTGTTCATTGGGAGCGGCTGGGGGTTTGTAGATTTTGCGGATGGACCTGATTTGCGGTGGGGGTTGAAGCATTTTGAGTGAAACTGTATATGTGTATATGTAT
>NW_022280058.1:3237444-3239589 GCF_004355925.1 Anarrhichthys ocellatus | reverse complement strand
GTATATATATATATATATACAGTATATATATATATATATATATATATATATATATATATATATACATATATATATATATAATTTTTATTTAATTTTATTAATTCATTATTTTTATTTTTATCTTTTATTATTTTATTTTATTTATTTCATAGTTTATTTTTAACGTATCCAACTGTCACTGCTTTCTGTCAAAGCACTTTGTGAACTCTGTTTTTAAAGGTGCTATATAAATAAAGTTATTATTATTATTGTTATCCATAATAATAATTTGTAGGCCTAATTATGTCTGTGCTTTTCTCATCTGTCTAATCGCTTAATATTTATTCATGAATCATCTCAACACTATTTAGAAATTAAGTACGGCATAGATAATAATAGGTTTGTGTTTTTTTGTTTTGTTTATCATAAAACATGCAAAAAACAGAAAATTACATCATTTTACAGTTTGTCAGAGTGTGCTATTTCACATTTCTCAAACAGTTGTAAACAGGGGATACTCAGACTTAAACATCTACTTATCCTCACTCCTCACCTGTTTCTCTGCTCTGTCAGCTTGGATAACTATGTTCGCCCAACTGCACCGTGCTGTCCTGCTGCTTTCATTGTTGGTAATCCTCTCAGAAAGATGCTTGTGATACTGAAAGCTTGGCGACATCATCCACTTCACATTAAATCTGGTTATTTCTAAACCAGCGGTTTGGTTTATAACCTTATAAATGTAATTTAATCAGTCTACAATTCAAAGGGGAACTTTTAAATAAATGCTGAAAAAAAAAATTCCCCATCCTTCACGGTGACTGCAGCCAACATGACTAACATTACAAACTTTTGACAACTCCGACCCGACAACAGTAATTTGGCAAACATAGTTTGAACATAAATCATAGTTTCATTTGAATGATTATACCTCTGGCTCTTGAGCCATCCAAATAATACGTTAAATCACTTTAATGATCCGTTCAATCACTTTAAGTTTGTGACGCGCTAAAATCCGGAACCGTTTTGTTTTTGCCGCAACACATACGGACAAACTTTGAGGACGGACCGGTCTACTTCCGGTCCCGTTGTCAACAGAAGAGGACCACACGTGCTGTCAATCACTAAAAATGGTAAGCCTGGTGTGCTGTGGCCTGTTTAAATCCGTGTACTATCAATGATTGTAGTTATTTTTAATCAGCAGCTTCCTGATTATTTCATATTTCTTATTCTTTTTCAGCCGAAGGCTCATAAAGCACACGGAAAAGCCCCGGAGAAGGTTGTTCACCCGTACAGCAGGAAAGCTGCTTACCTCGCCCGGGAAGAAATCCGACTGAAAAAGAAAGAAAGGTGTGAGGAATAAAATAAAAACAAAATAAATGCAGCACATTGGCTGCGTTTGAGCACAGCTAACCCCCAGGTGTCTTTAAAACTGTAAAACTAAGGTAGTAAATGCTTTACAGTTAGCCTATTAAAAACAGATGAACACAGTCCATAATAGGATATTTACAGAACATCATTTTGTTCTAAAGGAATCTATAGATTTATTTTGTATGACATATCTGTTCTTTAAAGTAACTACAACAGACGGATAAATGTGTAAAAGATTTGCCCCCGAATTGTGGAGAAGTAGAAGTATAAAGTAGCATTAAATGTAAATACTTAAGTAAAGAACAGTTACAGTAAATTCCCACTTGGTTAATAATTGAATGTAATCAACCACTGCTTAGCACACACTGTTGTAGAATCGGATTACATTCATTTAATTGTTTTTTCTGATGCTGCAGGCAGAAGAGTGACAAAGCAACCCGTCTGAGCAGCATCGGTAAGCTCCTTTTATCATTCAGAGCACACCTGTTGGCTGTGAGGATCAAATTGCTCTCCATTAACACCACCTCTGTCTCTGGACTCGTCTCTGGACTCGCAGGTGAGAAGCTGTTGTGGTTTCAGGAACAGTTGGATCCAGAAAAGACAACTTACACCAAAAAAGATGCCTGTGACCTCGTTGAAAGGTGAATGATTTATGAAAATGTAGTTTTGTCAATCACCGGTTCAAAGCATTTTGTTTCCTAAATCTGATGGCATTGTGACTTCTAGTGAGCTTGTGTGTTCTTGTGTTCTCGTGTGTGTGTGTGTGTGTGTGTGTGTGTGTGTGTGTGTGTGTGTGTG
>NW_022280058.1:3200559-3237434 GCF_004355925.1 Anarrhichthys ocellatus | reverse complement strand
TGTGTGTGTGTGTGTGTGTGTGTGTGTGTGTGTGTGTGTGTGTGTGTAGACACCTCCAAAGGTTTGATTCGGAGCTTGAGCAGATAGAGCTGATGAACGGCATCAAAGGCCGGCAGGGTCGCCTCCATGGGGCCAGAGAGGCTGTCATCAAACAGACCGTCGAGCGAGAGCGAGCGCTATATGAGGGCGTCGGGTGTGGTGAGTCCTCGTCGCGGATACGAATACGCATATGTGTTGTACGTGAGACCATTCAGTGTGATGGGGGGGAAACTGCATGATCCTGTGTTTTGTCCTCTTCGTAGAGATTCCAGACATCATTAATGCAAAGAATCTGAAAACATTCAGGTAAGTGGGTAGAAATGGTGTGTGTGTGTATGTGTGTGTTTTTATATTACCATTTTTGTGTTTGAAAAGTAGCCGTAATTATTCAGCTTCAATGATTTGACAAACATAATCACGCAAATGATGACATTAAACGAGTATTCCAATTTATTCCAACAACTACATGGAATAAAAAAAAAAAATATATATATATCAACACGTCAAAACTATTTATTAAATGATTTCAAATAAAATTGGGATATTAAGTATATGATTTGCACATGACGTGATGATTCATAAACGTCCTTTCTGGTAACGTTTGTCATTTGTTCATCCGTTATTTCGGCAGGGAGTGGACTGGCGATCTGAAGAAACTTCCAAATTTGAAACTGCGGAAGGTGTCGAACAAAGATTTGGAAACGAAGAATGAAGAAGAGGATAAACGTGATGACGCAGAAGATGATAATGAGGACGATGAAGATGATTTGGATGATGAGCAGCTGGAGTTGATGTCGGACTTAAACTGAGCCTCTTCCTGTTGGACTGTAGCTCAAAGCTCCATTTGTTCATTCAGCCCAACTGACCATGGAGCTGAACATCAGACGGACCTCAGAAAATACTTTTTCTATAAAGTGTGTTTTTGTGCTGCTGCTCCATGCTTGTCCAGAAGATGGTGCTGAACTCTCAAAGATGTCAAACTAAAGTTGTATCATCTTTTTAAATTCTTCTTGTTGCTCAGTAACTTCACACCAGCCTGTGAAGGGTTCTACATTCATTGTTTATTGCACAAACAAATATGAATTGTATGTAACCTAAACACTCCATTTTATCCAATCGGAGATAGAAAAAAAAAAAGGTTTTGACAAAGCTGTTGAGTGCTCCAATGTCGTGGGGGCTAAAAGACACGAGAGATTTTCTGTGACGTGACAGCGACACTGATAAAACACCAAATTAAACCTGTAGAAAAGTAAATAAGTGTACACAACAGTCGCCTTTTTTAGACAGACTGGTCAGTCACGCACACAGTGTGTCAAGTCTGATGTAAAGCCATTTATGGAAGGCAACCATGAATGAAGTTACATTAATGTGTAAATAACACAACCTCATGAAGCTGCAAACTGTCAAAACAATGTCATAAATAACTGGGATACTTTAGATTTGCTATTTTAAGAAATAGTCAACTCTCCTACGATAATAAATAAATTCATCTTTTTCAAACATTACATTTTTCAGACTGAGCTAAATAAAGGTTTCTCTACTTATGTGTTTACTCTTTGGTGTCTGAAGACCTGATAGTTCAGGCCTCGGTATGCTTCAAACAAAGCGCTCGTTTGTCCAAACAGCGTCTGAAACCGTCTTCCACGTGTTTGCCCACTTTACAGAATGGTGGGCCACGTGTGCACAGTTGTGAAAATAAATGTCTGCTGACGGAGAGCGTCCCAAACTGCGCGGTTATTTCCTTTGTAATGACTGCCACGTGTATGACAACAGTGCTGTGTTCTCAACTCGCGTTCTTCTGTACTCACGCCTGCTATTTTTAGTGCATAAGTGCCTTCACACTGACGAATATAGCAAAATGTAGTTGCAATCTTTGCTACGGTGCGGAAGGGGAGGGACTGCCAAACTCTAAAAAACCTTCCCCGGCAATCGTGCTAATTTTACTGTCCGACAGGAAGTAAAATACCCGGGTATGTCCAACAATCTTTAGCTATCAGACACCAAATGTAGTAAAAATAGAACCACGTGTACGTTTTAGCACGATATCTTAACGCGTCATTAGCCTGGCGTGTGAACAGCCTTTAAGTGACAAGCAGCTCCTCTTGAGTTACTCAGGCCTTTTTTTCGAAATGTATTTGAACTGTTTAACTGATGGCATTAGATAAACAGTTAATTGTTAACATCCCAAGTTTGAAGCATACTGAGACCTTGAAAAGCATCTTCAGGGTGTTCACAACTTTAACTCATGTCAGTGCAGTTTGAGAAAGTGCATATAGGAATAAAACTCAATATATTACATAACTACAGTCTTTACAAACTTCTCTTGCTGACGGATTTATTTGACTCCTCTTTTCTCCGGCCTGCCACATTCTTAGTTACTTTGCACATTCACGTCACTGCAGCTCTTCTTCTTTTAGTTTTCCGTGATCACTGAAGGACATAAAATCCATCTCTTGTGTCTCAAGATCAGTAATCACAGGTGCTGGGATGAACAACGCTAAAATATTGTACGAGTCTAAACGACACGCTGCTCACACCAGCCTGTGTTGTTGTATGAGCAGGGTGTGATTCACGATTCTTTCTGAGTGGGAGGAGAATCGCTCAGACGGGGTTTTGAGCCGGCGCCACCGCAGCCTCCAGCGACATGTCCGAGTCCATCTGTGCCTCTGGAGCCGGGATGGGAGCCGGACCGACTGGAACCTCCACAGTTTCGTGCCTGCCGTTGGTCAGGGTGCTGGTTCGGGCCTGAGGGTTGTGCAGCTCTTTCTCGGGGCAGTTCTGCACAGTGATGATGCGGTTGAAGGCCTTGAGGCGGCGCCACAGCTGCAGGTAGATTTTACACTGGATGTACATGAAGATGAGGCCGCCCGTGAAGCCTATGGCCACCACAATCAGCTTGGTCCAGAAGGGCCACTCGAGCACACCTGAGGACACGCACACATTGTAAGTCATCCTGCAGGACGCGTCATGGATCATGATGGTGGTATGTGCAGAGCTGTGCTTACCATTTGGTGTATAGTATTTCAGAAGAGTACCTCTCCATAATTCGTCTGCAATCAAGAGTGAGTGTAATTTCTCTTTAATTCTATGACCTTTGAATAAACTCGGGATGCACCGATACCGATGTTGGATACGAGGTCGATACTGACTCGAATAGCTCGATCGGATAGCAGTGACAATTGATCTAGTCAATTCAATTCTGTATTTGTACACTATATGCATTATGTACTGGAATTTCTTCCGTGCAAGTTTTGTACAATTCATTGCTGCATTAAAAAGGTTTACACTTGAATTAATTCCTGTTCATTTTAAAGGGGTTTTACCAAGTTGTTGGTGTCCGTTTATTATGTTAATGATAGATACCAACTCAGTAAATGTATATCTATGTAATTGTTACATTTTTCTTTATAAACTTAATGTTTAATTCAGGCCAGATGTTGCCTCACACATAACAGAATGGTCCCAGTCTCTTCCACACAGTGAGGCATACAGCTTATTAATTAGACACTGATATCAGATCGGTACTCGGTATCGGACAATACACAAAGCTCAGGTATCGTGACTGAAAAGTCGGATCGGTGCATCCCCAAATGAACAAAAAATGTGTTCTGCTATTATTTATTCGATACAATAATATATCTGAGGTCCTACGATAAGAGAATAATACAGATACGCTGGGATTACAGCACAACACACCATCAACAACCGCAACAATGAACAGACAAAAGTACTGAGGGGTTGATTTACAATCTCAAATAAAATTGCTGTGAAAAACTGGTGAATTCTGGTTCTTGTGATGAAATCTAACATCTGAAACTTGACATGACCCTTTTCAAGACATTCGTTGTTTTCTGAGTTCTATTTTCGAACATACTGTAGATCTTGCTCTTGAATTAAATGCTTTTCTCTCAAGTATTGATAGCTAGTGTTTACATTAATGGATTGTCGATGTCAAATTTCAAGTCTTACAAGAAAGTAGAATCTACAAATGAATTGAACTTGTCTTTTTAAAGACATTGATGCTGCAGTAGCTTTATTGGAAAGTTGCTGCACTTTTTTTTTTACCATATTTAAACACAAGCTATTGGTGATTTTGAGATCAAATCAATTTTATTTAAGAACATTGAAGATGTCTAAAAACCAACGTCATCACCAGAGCTCGACCTCTAATGTGCAGAGGGACACGAGGGGATGGGTGACCATCACAGCACATTTAGAAACCGGAAGGTTTATACTAAACAATATACACATACTTTTCACTAGTTTGGAGAAAACATGAAAACTGTGGGTGACTACACAGGAAATGTATCATCAAAAATCACTACACCAGAGACAGACAGGTGTAAAGATCAACATGTGCCCAGTGGAGCTTTTGACCACAAGGGGCGCTACAGTGCAGAGCCTAAATGGTACAGTACTGTTTGTATTAGGTGACAGGATGTGATTCAAACTTCTGTGGAGGGCTGTAACATATAGACATTTTTATATAATGGAAAAATTGCACAGCTGATCTGATATCAGATACCATTATTTTATTAAATAACAATTGAATACATTTATATCTATCTATTTGTTATATTTAGTTTTTACAAAGTTAGGAAAGCAGTCTGAGCCCAACCATAAAAGAATGGTCCCAGTCTCTTCCACACAGTGAGGCATACAGCTTATGAATTAAACTCTTTTTTTATTTTATTTTTTTTAAAGTAAGGTTTTCAAACGTTTACTGAGGTAGGAAATGTTTGTTAGGCCTCACTCACAATACCTTTAGGTGAGAAATGTTGTTTTATAATTTAAAAACTATCCACGGTACCTTTAGTTTGCCATAGATCAGAACACGTTTACTCTGTGTGTCTCTGGTATGTGAGAAAGAGAGAGAGAGAGAATAGGGGAAGGTACTCACCGCTCTTCCCAATTCTGATCTCTTCCGCGGTTCTCTTGACCAGAATGTAGACTGACCACAACATACACACCACTGCCAACAGGTGAAACAACACCGAACAGAAGATCTTCCTCCTCTCGCCCTTCGTCATGTTTAGCCTCTCCCACTGGAAGATGGAGAGATGGAGAGATGGAGGGGGGGGTGAGGGGAAACATTGGTGGAAGAGAAAAATGGTGTTCATTATTACAGCTTGTTCATAGCTGTGAATTAGATTCATGAGCGAGGGCCTACCTTGCATAAAGGTTTGAGCCTCGTCTCCATGACAAAGTCAAACTTGCAGAGTTCGCAGCAGCGAGTGTCTGAGGATTTGATCCACTGGTTGAGACAGGTCTGGTGGACAAAAATCAGGCTCCCAGTGCAGCGACATGGCATTATCAACGGGCACTCGTCGTCCCCCTCACAGTGGCAGATCCTACACACACACACAAAATAAACATACAATACACACACATGAGACCAGGTTATGATATGTAGCCTTTGTACTATTTTTATGGAATTATTTTTTTTGGAGTTTCTTTTGCATCCTTGATTAAGAGAGTTTCCCTTTTTGGCCGATAAAGTTAAAGGTGAACCTATCATGCACACACACACACACATATAAGGCTCACAAACACCCACTGACCTGCAGACCTCCATATCAGAGTCATCAGAGTACTGCCTTACTGTGCCTCCATTCATACCACAGTGTGTCTGTGGTATGGGCACTGACATGTCCCCACCCCCTGACCCCTTTTCCTGGTAGTTCTTGGTGATGAGCTCCTCGCCGTCCTCTGCCAATGAGGAGCTGTCTCCTGACTTGTGACACTTCTCCTTGTCTCTGCTGAGTGAGCCTTCCTGCTGTGAACCGTGGCCGTCCCTCTTAAGCGAGGCCGTGCTGCTGTGGCGCTTCTTGAGGCCTCCGCTGTCCTCCACCAGAGGATGGTTCTCCTTCCCTTCATCTGAGCCCACCGACTGCAGCTCCATGACCTTGTCTTCCCCTCCTTTACTCCCATTCGCTCCATCCCTTTCTCGGCTGGTGCCGCTGCGGTGGCAGACTCTTCGGGCTTTCTCTTTGCTCCAGCTGCGGGCCTCGCGCAACGCCTCATCGTCAGAGGTTGAGTCTGAGTGCGGGGCCCCCGAGCAGCGGAGGTGCGGTGGGAGCTCTCTCCGGTTCTTGGCGGACCGCTCCCTCTTCTCCCCGAGCTCGCTGCGGTCCGAGCTGAGGCTGCGGTCGCTCTGCTCCTGTCTGCCGCTGGTTTCCACGCAGTCGCTGGCGGTGCAGCTGTTCCTCTTGCGGCGGTGGTGGCGCTTCACCTGCTTCTTCTGCGCCTGAGCTGACAGGCCCAGAGCTGCGCTGGTGACGGTCATCTCAGAGGTGATTGTGTGCTTGATGTTTTCGTGTGATTCAGAAACCTCCTCCTCTAAAGGGGTCAGCTGGCTCGAACTGAACAGACACACACACACACACACACACACACACACACACACACAAACAAATAAAGAGAGATGATAAGATGAAACGAGATGGAAAAGATATGAATGTGATGACATTAACTCAACAAATGTAAATAAATACAGTAAATAAACATACAGTCCACACACAGGTTATTATATGTAGCCTTTGCACTATTTTCATGGATTGATTTTGTTTTTTGGGGGTTTCTTTTGCATCCTTGACTGAGAGAGTTTTCTCTCTTTGGCCGATAAAGTTAAAGGTGAACCTATCAGGCTCACAAACACCCACTGCCAAACACTCACTAATGAAATATACAATCCGTTAGTGAAAAACCTGGCCTGGATAACAGCAGACTCATTTCACATAATGCAAGTTCTCCTAAATTGTGAGAACGAATGTGTTTGTACGAGTGGTTCTTGCATGAGGACCAATAAGTCTAAATTCAGCATATTTTTCTGATGAATGTGAAAAACATTCAATTAGATGTTCCTTGAAACTCCCACCAGCCTCCTTGTTAACGGGAAATAATATAGAGAAAAAGAAATTGGACATAACTGAACAATGAAGTGAAAGGAAATAACAAAGTTGATTGATTGATGATCAGGCTGGGTAATCAGAATAGGAAATGATGAATATGGAACGATCTGAGCATGCTATTTGACAAATGGAGGTCCAAGCACTCACATACATCCCATGTGTTCAAACCAAGCATCCTTTCAGCCTTCAAGTCACAGGACTGAGCCTGTCAGCTGCAACCGTACCACCAGTATAATAATATGAAGGATCCCATTTCTGCAATCAGCCATCTTTCTCTCATTAATTGCCCTATGGGAAATATCATTGGATTTCAGCATCCATTTTAGTTCTGTTAACGCCCTCTGGGTGCAGCAGACCATACTAAATTAGTCTCCCACTCAGTTGAGAAGAAACTGTGCATGTAAATATCACAGAGAGAACTGTGGCTGCTCTTTCCTTTTGGAGATATTGTGTAATTGTGTTGGTGTCAGCAGATATTTAAGAAACCTCGGTCTTGTACTTCAGCCGAGGTGACTGTAATTCTGGGTAAAACTGAAAGAGACAGCTGTCTCACCTGCATATGTCCTGAGAAGACGGGGTGATCGATGTTCTTGAGGCTGTGGTTATTCCTGTTGTAGAGTTGCTGGCCTGAAACAACCAACAGACTAAATTCACGACTCTTCCATGTTGCTTTGCAAGTCACCATCAACAGTTTATCGAAACATCACAACGTCTTTACACAATTACTAAAGACTACATAATCAAAATAAAGATTTATATTGACGAAACATCGTAAACATGAATGATATTTGAGCTTAATTATTAGATTTTTTTGGTTGTTAGCGGGATTAACAACCCAAGATAAGCTGACATACCGCCCTGATGTATTACAGCCTTATAACGTATTGCTAATATATTAACGTGTACACATCCAGAAGCCACGGAGAAACACCGGCATTCATTTTTCCGTCCACCTGACAAATCTCATTTCACTATTATTTCACCCTTTCAGCTCTGGTCTGGCCTCCAAAAACTCATGAGAAATGTACCACGACTGTTAAAAATGTTAATTTGCTGTTTGTAAATAGAAAGAAAATTGCTAGAAATGCTTAAAGGCTCAAGTGAGCCTGTTGAGCTACAAGTGTTGATTCTACAAGCAACTCTAACACATTACACAAAGTCATAGCAAGCACTATTCAGTGTCTCATGAGTCATACAACAGTGTGTACTTCTAACATGAGCACATTCTTGCGCGTTAGATTCTGCTTGAGTAAAAGATGCTATGAAAACACTGGCAGCTGCGACCTTGATATTGGCCCTTTAAGAGCTCTGGTATTCAGCGGTTACCTTGGAAATGTTGCTGGATCGACTCCCTGAGCGCCCGGGGGCCTTCCTCCGCTGCAGGAAGAAGGAGAGACAGAAAATCATTAGAAACCACAGAGAAGTATGTGATGCTTTAATGGCACATGGCAATGCAGCCTGAGGTATTTAAACCAGTGATTTCTCTGTATATAAAACATTAAAACAATATTTCACTGCACTCACATGAACATCGGATCTAGGGGCTCATTCATCTCACCAAAACATTTCAGTGGGATCTGCAGTAAGTTATTATATTATTAAGACTCTGCAGATTAATAATCAAGAAATTATTATTAGTTTAGTCTATAAAAATGGAGTCTTGAAATTTTATTTTAAATATATTATAAAATAAAGAAAGTGGAAAATCTTTAGGATCAGAAACCAGATTGTTTCCAATGGTTCATTGTTACTGATATTTTTCTGTCAATCAACTAATCGCTCAATCTACTGTTAGTTTCATCTTGGTCAAATACAGTATGTCAACGCCAAACACTGCACAATGACTTTGTTTACATCTAAAACTAGATTTTCATTTGTAAATTCACCCCAAGGGCCCCAAAAATAAGTGAAATGTGAGAAATGTGGGACCATTCCTTGAGTTGTGTTGTTACGGTAGTTTAAGATGAGATGCAAAGATAAATTGGACATGCTAATGCATTAACTCTGCAAAACAAAAACACAATAATTAAACTAAGCAGCTTCTAACAACAACATGTTCTATAGTATTTAGAGTTATGGTGTTGACCGGCTGTGTGTTGATTGGTTCAAATCCAGCATCAGGAACCATGCGTGGTCACGTGTGCTTGTTATTTCATTGTGACCCGAGCTAAAGCCAGTCAATCCTATTACCTGGCCGTCCTCTTCTAATTGTACAAGATGCCGCTCTGCAATGTGTCTCTATTTAAAGCAAACTAATTGCACTTTTCCTTGGACTTGGACTAAGAGTACCAATTGCCCGAACTCAACCGTGAGACCTTGAACTCAACCCTCAGACATCTGTGGCCTCCTTTACCTTCTGCAGCATCTTATACAAGTTCCAGTTACCAATAGATGGTTCTGTGTAGGAGTTACCCAGTAGTGTTACTGATAAACCACCATGAAAAAAAACATTATTATTATTATTATTATTATTTTTCAACACACTCTCAAACCAGGTCAGTTTACAAGCCGGCAGACTCTTCATCAAAATATATGCAATGTTGTATTATTGATTTAAATCATGATATATAACATTTTCTCGAAAACTGACTGAGGAATTCATTATTATTGCATAAGATAAGAGAGACGTGGGCAGCATTTCCACTCAGCTTTTTTGGCCCTAAAACATCAGAATCTCTTGGCAGGTGACTAAACAGACAATGTTGACTTAACACTTACTTTGTTGGGAAAGCTATATTCAGGAATTACCAGATTTATCAAGCAAATATACTGACTTCAAGGAGCAATTACAGCAAGAAATCCAATCAACCTTTCCTCCAACACGACATCCAGTTGGCTTTTATCCCGAACTGCACTGGTGATGTAAGTGGCTGCCAGGTGCATTATGGGATTAAATAAGTCTTGTCTCAGAAAAACCTGCAGCCTCAGCTGTCTACTGTGAAGTAAAGGTGCTGGATTCTGTATCTAGCTATGTGTCAAAATGAGTCCCCAACAAACATGCACACACACGACTACTTCTGTCTTTGTGAGGACACTGATTGATATAATGCATAGCCCCTTACATTAATATTAACCTTAACCATCACAACTGAACGCATGTGTGTGTGTGTGTGTAAATTCATACATGCATATGTGTATGTATATTCTTAAATGTACAGGTGCATAATATTCCAGCAACTACAGTTTGTTTGCACATTCTTATTTCTTTTTTTTTGGTCTTTATTTTTAGTATTTGTTTGTCTTTGTTTATTTGTATGTTTAATGGTAAAAGAAAAAGAGGGAACTTCCCATGTAAGTCCAAGATGTGAACTGTTTAAATTAGCTGTATTTTCTCAATAAAGACAGAGTTGTCATAAATCAACAACAAACTTGTCCAGATATATAGATATAAATATATAGATATTTGTGATTTGTGATGTTGGGCTATACAAATAAATTTAACTGAATATATAGTTAATTTTTTTTAGTTAAAGGCCAAGTAATTTACTTGAACATGGATATTGTATATTTCAGCAAACATTACTTTCACAGAAATATGGACTTTTTTCAGCTGTGAATTCGTACGTGTATTTACAGCAGCAGGAAGTGCAGCTGGGATTGACTGAAAATAAACCAGTGTCGATGTTCATTGTAGTGAGAGAACATGTCATCCTCACTTTGGATGCAATGGAGGTCTATGGCACAGAGGAATACGATATATAAGGCTTTGGCTATACAGATAATAAATGAATAAATGTAGGATTAATACATTGTTTTGATCTTCTGAAGGAATTTGTTTAGTATAATCGTTGAGCACTACATTTATTAGGTTTTTTTTTGTAAAATGTAGAAGATGGATACATTATGGCATCCACAGGAGAGAAAAACGTACAAAAACAGAAACAACAGAAACAAACAAACCACAAACACAGAACACTAGCTCAGATTCAAACACACAACACCAGAGGTTACAATGATATTGTGCAGTAAGAACAATCGAGAAACTGGCTGCAGCACGATGGCAGAGACACCAGGCTTTATATCAGGAAAGATTCCCATATAAGGTATTCTAATAGCACTAAATCAACCAGCACTCTCTGCCAGCCTTTAACAGTTGGTACTTGTTCATTAATCCACTGCAATAAAATGTTCTTCCTTGCAGCGTAAGTAAGAATACGGTACAATCTGTTATTGTTTTTTGATGTTACATAATGTACTTAGGAGGCTGATAGACACTGCATCCATCTCCAATTCCACACCCAATACTTTTTCAATTCTCCCATTGGAGCAGTTGGTGCCTTTGCAGCTTCCAGCGTGACCAAAGACAAAGAGCTGGAGCATCAATTTCTGTCTTGTATTTAAGGCACTTCGGTGAAAAAGCATTGTCCAAAAAACAGCTTCAACCACTGGCAATCAACATTGCTCACAATAGTGGTGAAAACTGTTGTCAGTTTTGAACCCTCAAATCGACATTATAATCGCCAGGCCTTAAGTGTATTTAGTGTAACAGGCTTGTCACGGCTCGACCTAATCATTTTAAATTTCTTAGAAAAAAAACAAGTCCCACAGTGGAAACTTCGAAACGGGAGCTTCAACACGCAGCCAGCTGGAGTTTGGATTATTTACAACCCAGTCATAAATATATATCTTATATGAGTAAACAGCTGAGGTGTTTTATAATATTTGGTACATTCACATTCATTGAAATACTTAACAGTTTTGACATTTTGAACTTACAAGCAATACATGTTAAAGGTCTTTTTTTTAAGTTTTTGTAGGTATATATCATATACATGTAGAAGGCCTATGGGCAGGGCTCAATGATAAGAATTGCTCACTTGCCCTTATATATTATATATATATATATATATACACTGTATAATATATATATATATATATATATATATATACACTGTATATAGCAACCCACACACAGACACAATTTCTCTGCAAATCACTGAAATAAATAAGAGAGACACTGACTGCAGCTTCTAAGCTGATCAAGGGATTTGCTGATAGCCAGGTTTAAATCAGCAGTCCTGGGTAAAGTCAAAGCAAACACTGCAGCCTCCTCTGGGTGTTAGACTACATGGAGACATGTACTAGGCATAGGGCACATGCTTGGAAGGTTTGGTATTTTAACAGGACAGATCAGATATTCATTTTGAGTCACGAAACAGATTATCTGCCACCAATTCACATATCTACTCCATAATGTGGTTAAAAAAATAAAAATAAAATTCCCTTAGTTACGAGGTCCACAGCTGTGGATGTGTGCTCTTCAGCTGTACCGAAATGTTCAGAAGATTTTTCATTAGTCTGAATTTGCAGGTTTGTGCAACTTCATCATTTTAATAGTCTTAGCTATGTGGTGCATTCATGTGCTCATGTAAACCTCAGTGTAGGCTGTCAAAAAGCTGTCAGAAAATGAAACTTGAAAAACAAACAATAAACATACATGGTCATTATTATAAGAATATATAAGAATAATGAGGAGTTGGTAGCTTTTTTTTTCCTGAAGGACAAACCATGGCTGTATTTGAAAGCGCTTACTACAGCAGTACATACTGATATTTGTTTTGTGCAGTATGTAAACAAAAGCTGAATCTACAGTATGTCAAAGAATACATTGGTTAAGGGTTGTGTCACAGTTCAGCTCCACACCCTCCTCACTCTACTTGTCAGTCACTCCCTCCTCATCAGTCTAAACTCCCTTCACCTGTTCACTCACCTGCCTCTGATCAGTAATCAAGCCCCTATATAGACTCCTGCCTCCCAGACACACATTTGCCCGATTGTTCTTCGGTTTTCAATGCCAGACTCTCCAGCACGCTCTCACACACTGATCTCCTGTTACCGACCCTGTTCTACCCGTCTTGCCTGACTCCCGGTAAACCCACCAGCCTTCTGATCCGGACCCTGTTCAACTCTGCCTGCTGTTTCTGGAAGTTTGTAATAAAAGGCCAAAGATCTCTGGAATCTTGTGTGTTGCATTTGGGTCCATATACAACCGGTTACAGGTTGGGGGAGCTAAACCATGCATGTCTAAACCATGCAGTCTCTTTGAAAGTAAACAAACATAGGTCATAAACTAAAAAAGATTCAAAGCTCAAAATGTTGTATTTTTCAATAATTCTTGTCCTGTACTTGAAGAGCTTGATTACAGGCTACAACCTGGCTTAGCATACTGCAAAATAAACTGATTCACCAGTTTCATACGGCATACTACTGACCAACAGTGTGTACTGTGTACTACATACTGCGTTCAGTAGGCTGTAGTGGGCAGTTTCGAATACTACCAATGTTTTGCCCGCAGCTGTCTAGAAAAGGTGGGGTCTCCACAGCACATGAACAGAGCACAACATGACCAGTGTCATACAGAGGTGATTGTTGTTTTTTACAGTAGGATGAGAAGTTTGCTAAGCTAGCCATTTCCCCCAGCTTCCAGTCTTTGCGTCAAGCTAAGCTAAACACAACTGGACTCATTTTCTGAAAACAGGCTTTAAACTGATATCAATCTTCTAATCATTTAACTCTTAAGAAGTAAGAAAGCTAGCAACAGTGTCTTTTAAACACGTTTAACTTGCTATCCATGTGTTGCTATTCAGTCTAATTACTTTCCCTGTCTGACAAAGCCAATAAAGTCTGTTCAAACGGTACTACTGTGTGTGTGTGTGTGTGTGTGTGTGTGTGGCATCTGTACAGCGGATGCGTCGGTTTCATAATCACACTCTGATTTCCCAACTCTTTGGTTCACATCAAATAAACACCGATAGAGAACAGAAATATTTCCAAATGTAAGAGCCAATATCGGGCTATACAGTCTTCCTTTAATACGCATACAGTCTATGGTCCCAACTATATGTTTTCATGCATGTAAAGGTTTTATTCCTCACCACAGGCAAATAACCTGTTATGTGGCATCCAAAATATCTTCAATTAAGCTTCACTAGGCCGGTCTAAGTCACAACAAAGCATTACAAGAAGACTTAACTAGACACAAGATCGCAGCAAAACACACCGCTCCTTCCTGCTGGAGCGTCAACCTACAGTTCAGATAAGTGCTGTATCAGAGACAACATCCCACTGTTGCTTACCTCCGCGTCTGCTCCTCTGGACACTGTGACTTTGATGCACATAAGAGACTTTGGTGAGTCTAAGTGTGGACATGTGCATGTTTCTGCAGAGGGGATTAAGTGATGTAGCGTGGACCGAGGACTATATTTTGGCTCTGTGCTCAGGATAAAAAAACACCCTACAGCCACATTTAGACAACCAACCATGGAGCTGCAGCTGCACCGTTCATATTTGGTCATGACATGTTTCACAGAACCTAATGGTGGTTTAAAAATCCGAAGTCTTTCTTTAAAACATGAAATATTTGTTCGTAAATACGTTACCAGGGTTGTGTTGTTGTAACCAAACAACCCAATATTTGCCATCACATTTTGACTCTTTAAGGACATGATGGATTCTGTATATTACTGTGGCCTTCTCTGTATATTACTGTGGCCTTCACTGTATATGAACAGGTGTACCCACTCATCGACTGTTATATGTAAATCTCTCCTCGGGCTTACTTATGTACAATATGCATAAAAATCTGAATTAATACAGCCCATGTCAGTTCTCTAACCCTAACCCTATGGCTGGAGGAGTTTTTCCTATATTTAAGTCACTGACGAATGACAAATGTCTTTCAAAAAGCTCGCAACTAAGACTATTAGAGGCAGATCTTGTGATCCCTGTAGTGCATTGAACAAATGACACCAGAATATTGTGCCAGATGTGAGAAAGTGGAACTATTTTAAAGACACAGTTAGTCCCAAAAAGACCACCTGTAGATTCGTATTAAAGCTATTAATAAATGAACGACCAATACAGAACAGCAAAATTCATTCTTGTTTTTGTTCGGATGAGGGACCGCATAAACCCAAACTAACTATCTGCTTTAAATGCTCCCCGCTGCCAGAAAAACACTACTTGTGTGATGTCCTATGATGTTCCATGATGTTCCATGATGTGACATGATGTCAGGCTCTGTGGAGGAGGCAGTTGAAAGCCTCAAACCCCAAGTGAGGGAACAGTGATAAAAGGCTTCTGAAATCATACATGTAATGTATGTGAGTCACTGAGTTGACTGCCTGGAAGCTGGTGGCTGACACACTTACACAATCAAGATCAATGCTCAAGGACCATCAAATTACTTCTACCTTCTGACAACGCAAAGCTACAATCTTAAATGTCTGTAATCTGACCAACTTTACATTTAGTTTTAAGCCTTAACTGCAAAAAAAAGACAACATAAATCAATCTACAGGTTTTTTTCCAGGCACCTCAGAGGCTCGATAGCAGATTAAAGAGCTCAGGAACTCACCTCAGTCTTGTCTTTGGAGCGAGTAGCACTCTTGCCGTTGCTGGCTGTCTCCTTGGCCGGAACCACAGTTATCTGTTGTATTGGCATGCTGCTGTTTCCAGGCAACGCTGTTACTCCGGCAGCATTCCCAGCATGCCGTGCTGTCCTGTCCGATCTCTGCGTGTGATCCGCTATCCCATCCACGAGCGTTTTTTCGGGGAAAGCGGACGGAGCGACTCGCTCTCCTTTATCAGCCCAATCCGGATCATCGAGAGGAGCGGAGTTGGAACAGGATCAGTTCACCGTGGCAACAGGAGGACAGCTCTAGAGATGGTGGGGTGTGAGGTCGTCATGACAACTGGGTAACTACTCAACAGTGTGCTCCTCCTCGTCCTCGGCCCTCCTGCTGAGAGAGAGAGAGACGGAGAGAACAAGAGTTGAGATGGAGCCGAGCAGTAAACAAGGAGACAGGGAAAATGTGTGCTGTCGTGACGCGCGCGCGTGCGTGCGTGTGTGTGTGTGTGTGTGTGTGTGTGTTAGTATAGATGTGTGTTAGTGTGTATATATGTATTTATGTGTGTGTGGTGTCTCTCTCGGTGGGGCGGAGCCAGGATTGTGTCGTGCTTGCTGGGTAATAAGCACACGGTCCATAAGGATTAGGGTTTAGACTAACCTCAATCTCCTCCTCTGACCAGTGCTGCTGCTAATAAGCTTACACAATTTGTGCACATGGACAGCAGCAGCAACACACACACACACACACACACACATCGCTGAGAAACAATGCCTTAATAGAAATTAAGCCGCCTCATTTCTGTCATGTTGAAGAAGTAAAGGCCCATTAATCGTCTGACCGGCCACGAAGTGAGAAACCTACACAACCATATCGGCCTCTTCACAGAATGTGTGTGTGCGTGGGTGTTTGTGGTGAGGGTGTAATCCTATTTCAAACTGTCTCAGGTCATGGGGCTTATGATTGATATAACTGGACGATATATTTGATATGGATATTGATATTCGGCATTAGAATTGTAACATACATTTATGCACAAGGACCAGATGCACTGTTTAGTATTTGTAGCGAAACGCTAATTTACAACACCTGTCCACAGGTGTCCACCTGTCCACTTTCGACCCTTTACTGTTATTATTTGTACTATATTGTTGATAACTGATGTTATTCTTGTCTTGTGACTGTGTTTTTAAGACTACAACTTGTGTTAAATTGTAACATTTGCAGTGTTGTTCTACAGTGGGCAATAGAGTCACACTGTATTTTATTGTATCATAAACAGGTTGCGGTTAAAACAAGAATGGCTGTCATTTTATCATAATGTACTTGTTTACACTGTATCTCTGTCAGTATAATATACTACTTCCTGTTTATACCTGCACACATCGCAGTGTACATACAGTATATCTATTTTACTACCGTCACAAAAGTATTTACATTATTATACGTATTTTACATATCATTTCTATTTCATGTTTGTGTCTCAGATTCTTTTTACTTGACTCCTTAAAATGAAAATGAAAAGCCCAAAAATCTGTTGAACTGAACATAAACTGACCTTCTGTCTCACCTCAGCGTGGTTGCGATGTCGATTTGTGACGGCAGAAGTGCTCCAAGGTGTATGCCCATCCATACCCTTTTCACACACACACACACACACGCACACACACACACACACGCACACACACACGCACACACACACACACGCACACACGTTGCCCCAATACCGTTCAATTGTGTTGGTAATGGGGGAGTGGAAACACACTTGCATTGTGTTCTCTGGTTTAAAAAAAATCGCATGCTATTTATTTGCAACACCCAAAGCTACCACACCACATGGTTTCCTGTAAACAGCGTGGGTTTCAGACACTCTGAAGTGGGCTCAAGCACTTTTAAAAACACTCATTTCCTGAAGCAAATGCTCCACCTGACAGCATTCACAAATCCTAAAAATCAATACATTCATACATTTTGCATGGGAAGCTTCTACTATTAAACACACACACACACACACAGGCACAGGCACGAGGCCCATCAATAATTAGGGTTAATATGATCTCACTTGAACTTGAGAGGGGAAGTGTTGGTCTGCTCTTCACAGCTCTAGCAAGCGTGTGACAAAGAAAGAAGAGAGTGTGTCATGTGTCATGAGGCTGCTGTGTGATGGTCAACATCTAAACGCTCCAGTTACCTACTCTGGGTAAGTGTTTAATCATCATTTTGATGTGAGGATGTGACCTTTGAGGGACAACAGGTGATTTTACAGATGAATATGTTCACAGCTGCGGCAGCCGGTGTAGATGGCATCTCCGTTTACCGAGCTGGAGGTGTTGACGATCATGTTCTCTCTGCTGGTGTTCGCCCTCTTCACGCTCACTGGGATGCTCGGGGAGGAATGTGCACGTCCGAATGGTACGACTGCAAACACACACACACACACACACACACACACATCCATTTGATCCCTTTGCAGACACTTGTTATTCACTCCATACGGTACAAATTGACTTTGCATTTAAAATATCAATGGATTTTGATGATAATATTGGTGGAACAAAAGGAAACAGCTACGTACACCACTGTGAGCACAGTCTTCAGGTCATTCGATTAACTGTTAAAACCTGTAATGTTACACTTGTTGAAACAGTTTTAGAGAGATGTTGATACAATTTAATGGTCATTTTGAAGCCTAATGTTTGTCGAACTTCATTGATATAAATGTGATGGAGATATATTTTATCATTCTAACTTTTTAAATGTTGCCTTAAAACTCATTTTACAGAACATAATAGCCCTCTCCCATCTTTCTTTGAAACTTCATACTTGTTTGGCTCTCTGATTTTATATAAAAAACAGTATATAATGCATCATAACAGGACAAACTTAAAACCTGTTTCTATAGAACATGTCAAGGTTCTGTCCTTGATGTTGTCTTTGACTCTGTTTTTTTTTACAGCCATGTAATAATTGTTAGAATTTGCTGTTGTATAATTAGTCCAGAAGCTTTTGTAAGAATTTTGTTACTATGCGTTTATCATTGATGTTTTATCTGCTGACTGTAAACCGTACATACAACATATGTAATTCCTATAGCATAGAGATATGTAAATAATGTATTTAAACATCTGAGGAACCATCTTAGCTCAAAGGTCCACTTAGTAGCTTTTACTGAAGCTTTTCACGGCATTTCACGTACGTCGATGATTCTTTTTTTAATAAATGGTCCGATACATTATTCATACATGGTTAATTTATAATACATCATAGATGACACAAACAAGTGCTAATCATGTTGATCAGTAATTTTCTTCTTGAAAAAAAAAAACATTCTATATTGAGGTGGAAAACCAAAAGATTATTTTCTATCCATCAGAGACAAACACCACAGAACCACAGAAGGAGGAACTGATCGTCTGACGAGATTCATGAAGGCACCAGCGGCCTCTTTCGTCCTGTCAGTCCTTATGGAGGCCGAGGCAGCGAAAAGACTTGTGTGAGTGTGTGTTATCAGTTACCAGGAACAAAGTCTATTTGGTGACTTCTGAATGTGTGTGTGTACGTTGTTACACGCTCCAGTCTTTCTTCCAGGATGTGGCACAAAGGAGTGGCCTGGATAACTGTAAAAAAGAAGTCAATAAACAAACGCCTGCTTCAACCGTTCAAAGACAGTATCTCACACCTACATTCTTTCCTCTTTGAGGGTGTGTGTATGTGAAGACACACAGCAGTGCTTTTGTATTCATTTTCAGATCTGAAAATACCTGCTGTGATTCTTCCTACTGGTAAGTCTCAAAACCTCTTATTCTTGTTTTATCTCTGTTGGATTTGCTCATCGAGAAACGTGCCTCAAACAAAGGTCATCCTCTGATCCAAGTCTACGGCCCCAGAGGTGCTTTTTTTCTAAATCTGGGTCACCAGGGAAGGTGTGCTGGAAGGTTTAGAGTGATCTCTCAAATTATTCCTCAGGAATGAGGCTTGTCAGGGATCGAAGGGTGGAGCTTGTGCGAATGAGCAGATTTACAGCAGCAAGAAAAATGTGTGAATCGCAGGCCATTATGATTCACTCAGCCTCTCGGTGATTATATAAAACCACATGTTACAACGTAAATTATACGAAATTATGTATTTTTGTAATTGATGCCTCTTAGTAATTCCAGTGAAGCTCCTGTCCATCTTATGCTGCAGTCAGTTCACTGGATGTGTTGATGAGAAATGTTTAGTCAGGGATTCATACTCTTGATGAGCAAAGTAACAATGTGGTTGAAGTTTCACAGCAAAGGGATTTTGGATGAAGTTGGTTATAGGAAAAAAGGGGCTTGATCCCGAGACTGCTGAAAATGAAAAACGAATTCACTGAAGTAAGGTTCGCCTGAAAGTTTCCAAGAACTTCTGTTTTTACTTTTTTCTTTGATTTTAGCACAGACTGTTTTATTCATACCTCCAATTCCACCGGTCACTCGTTGTCTGATACTAGAGTACATTTCTTATCTTTGTGATTCTTAAACACAGCATCTGGTACTGCTCCGTTTCAGGCTGAAAGTAATCATGAATAAAGGATTCGGCAATAAAATGTGCCATTAAGTGTCACGACCAGGAAAAGAAAATCTTCTTTTTATTGTGAACAGAGACACATTTTGAGTTTTAATACAGTTAAACTCAGCACTGTAGTGAAGAGCATGAGTCATTATAAACTAACAACTGAGCGACTGAACAGTTACATTTAACACGGTTGCACTGCCCTCTGGTGGAGGCGACATGCTACTGCAACTCAAGCTCTGCATAAACAGTGTTGCTATGAAAATACTTAGTTTGTAATGCACAAACAGTGGCGTTTGTGAGGACAAATAAATCTATGTATGTGGATGTGTATTTATTATGGCAATAATCTGTAGTTTCACTATGAATTTACAAGTCAAGTCCTAATTTTATCCACATCTTACATTAGTCTGGCTGCAAACATCTGATTTACTGCCCACATCTCAGATTTGTGTAGTGGTTCAAACAGTGAACGGATGTAGTGAGAAAAGATCTATTCAGTCTGATTATCAGGCTACATGAAAAGCAGCACAAGTATGTCCTCCTTACATGCAAGCATTTAGATTTATATCCTATAGCCTTGTTGCTGTATTTGAATATATACCTGATTTAATGTAAATACTACAATATGGGGCTGTGATAAACCACAATTTAAATCATGGACATGTAAAGATTATGAAAAGTCTGTTTATGCTCACTGGATCTCTGTACATATTTCAAATATGAAATTAGGTTTTTAAATAACAGCAAGTCTGTCAACATGATTCAGCAAAGATGGATGTTTTTACATTCATAAACACAAGAAAATACAAAGTGTAGTATTTGCTGTGTGGGTGTGAAATGTGGCTATCACATATAATGATACTATATGCATGACATATATTGATACGACCATAATAGACAGTGTGGATAGGCAAGGTAATGACGTGCAAAGTACAGATTATCATTAAAAACCTATTATTGCATTTTTACCTGGCAGCAACCTCAAAGTCTGAAAAGTGAAGCCAATGCGGAAATGCCTTAAAATTGCATATTTTCTAATAGCCATCAGGGGCGACTCCTTACTTCTCCCTACTTCCACTGCTCTAAAGTGCTAACATGGGCGCCGGAAAGAAAAGCAAGTGGTTCACTGTGTGGATGCTAAAAGCAGATTGTGTGTGTGCTAAACCAAAACACGTGTGAGTTTATCACGGTAAAGACCAGATTACAAAATCCATGTCGTGTCCAAATGTGACACCGGTGACAGTGATGACACCGGTATTCCGCCCACCCCCAGTGTCATGCATCGTAACGTAAAGATGTTACATCAAGTAATGGCGTGCTTTGTGTTGGCTATAGTTGTGTAGATGGAACTGCCGTTCTCTGGCTTTGAGCTGACCTTCATCGTCATTGCCTTTGTCATCTTCTCGATATTCTGCTTTGCTTCAGTCTGCATCCAACCAGAAGCAGCACATGCAGGTACACACTCCTCCTCTGTTGTCAGACACACACAGACAAGTGTCAGCTTCTCTAATGCTGAATATTGCACCTGATGTTTTTTTGTGTTTTCAGAAGAAGGTGTCTATGAAGCAAAGAAGTTTAAAAGAAAGCAGAGAGTGATCACCAAGCAAGCTGGACAAAAACCATTGAGTAAAAGTCCGAGATCTGTACCTTGAACTGGTGTACTGCTGGGTTTTCAATGTAAAGTTCTCACAAATAACTCAAAACGTCTTTTTGTTTGTCTATTTACTATAGAATGCCACTATGGCACATAGTGTTGAGTTTTTATATACTAAGGCAACAATAAACTTGTTCCCCCATGAATGATGCAGTCTCTGAGCACACCATTAACATCTTATACAAAAGGGGAAACACATCAGTAGATAAAGTCCAATTGTTGACAATTTCATCTCAAATGTGTAGTTTTGGGAGATGCAGAATCCAGTTTGAACACAGAAAATGTGGTTTACAAAGATCCATCCTGTGAATTATACTGCTCAGGCAATGCATACAAATCCTGCCTTCTTTGCTGCGAATGGTAACACAATAGTGACTGAGTCTATGGACCTCTGATGAAAGCGCTTTGCATCTGCAGTACCACGGACTGGGTGTCTGTGGCGACATTACTGGAAATAATCACAAGCAGCGCACAGTTGGCAGACCCTGTGTTTTTCCATCGCCCAGCAGGTCCGTCAGAAGGGAGCAGGCTGAGCTAAGGCAACACACTCGCTCTTCAACACACTTGTGTGTTGTGAGTTAACTGGTACGATGGATGACGACATTTCAAAAACAACTGCCAACTAAGTAACATCACACAGGAGACTGTTTGGATCTCTGGAAAGTGAGTTCCAAAAATACACCAACAAATACAGCTTATTGCCATATGGGCAGCCAAAGAGAACAAAACAGCACGGACACTGGGTCTGTGTGTCCAGAAGCTGTGAAGCCGCTGTGTCTGGGTTAGGATTTAACAAACCAAGTGACTTTTGGCCCCTGAAGCCCTATTGGGGGGACATCCTGGGGGGTTAGAGGCTGCTCCCTGTTGAGTTTGCCCCTTGAACCCTGAGCCCTCCGTCACTCCTCCACAGTCAGCCGTCTAGCTGCCGACGGAGGGGTGGAGGCGCTCGAGAATAAAGACGAAGTTAATCAACCGTCGTGAGATCCTATCTTTTTTTTGTGTCGGAGGAGAAGAAAGAAAGAAAAAAAAAAACGCCCGCCTCATTTGTGAGATGGGCTCTGATGGTCCATGCTGTCAGTGTGTGTATTGGGTGTTCACTACTGTTCATGTGTATATGCATCCATTGGGGTTTGTATTGGGCAATCTGAGATAAAGGGCCTGAAGAGTAATTAAGCGCTGACTGGCTGCGTCTCTCATTAACACTGACGACCTTTGCGGCATGACAACAGACCAGCTATCACTCTAACGAACTGAACCATCAGATCACAATCAACGCTCTCACGTACACACAGGACTACACCCCAAACATTTTTTAGACATCACGGCACGTGACATCTCTGCTACTCTTTTTTTCCCACCAACACTCTCCTCCGGATCCACGTGAAGGAGTGTGAACATCTACATCGGTGTTGGACAGCACTCTCCACCACCATCATTAAATCATCGAATAAGGGAATTACTTTAAGAGGAATAGTGTTCTCTGTCAAGGGGGCTTGTGGTGGAGCAACACCTGACTAAGACACTTTATGGTGTTATCTTTCTGTAATTGGTTACCTATCTGTGTCTATATATAACTGTTTGTCCATGTTAAGCGTACCTGTGTGTGTACAATGCAATAACGTTCGTCTCAGTGGCAAAGAAACAGTCATTTTATGAGGCTCTGTTCCACTCAACAGGTTTTATCAGAGAGGAAGTTCTTTATCTGCGTGTCCTGGACAGGAGATGAGGCGAGAGGAAGAAGAAAGTGAAAATTGAGGAGGGGAGGAGAGGCCGAAGCTTCCTCTGACCTCGTAAAGATCACAGCTACTAGGAAGACTCGCAACAGAAGCAATAACAGAAGCTCTGCAGTCTAACTCTGTCCAACTCGTTCCTGAGTTACACACTCGTCCAATGACGAGTTTAACTGCCTATTAAAGTGGAAAGATCTTGGAGGATGGGATGCTGATTGTGAGTGTCAGATCAATGCTTGGGCTGCAGGTATAATGGAACATTTTGTGATAGTAATGCTGATACGATACCTTAGTTGTGGTAGCAATTAGGATTAATGATTTATTCGAATTAAATATTTATCCGAAGAGTTTTGTCTCGATTAATCGTTCAATAAATCAGTTTATAACATAAATGAGATAATAGATAACACAGAACAAAGTTTATAAAATAGGTTAAAATACTTTCACACGTTTCCAAATGTATTCAATATTTACTCTGATATAAAACAAAGAAAAACAGCGCAAATTCACATTTTAAAAAACTAGAACCAGTGACTTTTTCAGCATCTTTGCTTAACAAATTATTGAAATGATTCATTGATTATGAAACAATTGTTTTAATTGTTAATTGTATCAGCTCTCTTACAAATACAGAGACAGCACTTTATAACTACCATATTTACCATATTATATAAACATATATAAACATGTAAAGTTCTCAAATGTTTCATACTGTCAACATTTTGCTTAAAGAAATTGTCTAACATCAGCAAAATATTGATTTCAATGGGGCTCAATCTAATCAAAGAATAATTAAACTTGAATGGCAACGTTCAGCTTTTTCGATACTCGGTGCTACGGACACATTTCAGATTTGCTGCATTTCTCTCTTTTACATCATTACTTCCTGAATCTATGTTGATGGAACAAAACAAAATATCTGAAGACGTCACCTTGGATTCTGGAAAATTGCGTTTGGCATTATGTCATTATGTCATTGAGTAAACTATTTTGGTGGAAACATTTTGGTCGGTACTGAAGTCCAGTACCCGACGCTTATAATCACACACCAAAGAATAACCTTTGACAGGGGCCCGAGGTTCATCTGTGCAGTGCAGCCCTGCCAAGGTACTGAAGCAGTTTAATAGGAGGTTGCCCTCTGTGTGTGTGTGTGTGTGTGTGTGTGTGTGCTTCTCTCCTAGGGGAGTGTTTGAGCAGGCTGGGTAATCCCTGTAAAGACGTATAATCCCCAGGAAGAGCAAATATTACAACACGCTCTACTCAGTCACACAGAAAACCTGGTGGGGAGAATTCGGTACGATTGACTTGTTTCTGTTTTGAAGGGCAGATAGTAAGAAGCTGAGAGAAACTGAGTTTAGCAGCAGTTGGATACAGTGGATACCAGGTGGCTCTGAATGACAATTGAAACGAAATTACCATATTCAAATAGGGAAAATAAAAGTTTTTTGAAAGACAATGGCAGCCGATGAAAAGCACAGCTCGCCACAGAAACGAACTACATACCTCGGCTGAGTGTTTGCAGCAGGATGAATGTGTGTGTACGCTAGTGAGTCTGTGTGTGTGTGTTTGTTTGTTAGCCAAATCCATGAGGAATCCCTGTCATTTCAAGCAACATTTTTGCAAACATCATAAAGCAATAAAGGCAAAATGTCAAAAGACATAATGAGACACACACACACACACACCACTAAACGAAAAACACAAACTCTGTCTCAGACTCTTTTTGTCCTCTTTTTTTTATATTTGTGAGGGCTGAAGAGCGCTGAGGGTCCAGATGCTTGTTCAAAGTCTCCGTGACTATGTTGAGCCCCTGGTCCATTAGTGTCCTGCTGCTTCTCTAATCCTCATTCACATGTAATGGCTGACATTTCATCTTAATGTGTTAATTCATTAGCTTGGTGCTGAATGGAGAAGTCTCAGTCCACAGAGACGGCCGTAAGCAGACACGCTAATGAGTCCCCACACTTTGCAAAAGTCACTGCAGAGCTAATGCCAAGTGACCTGGTTTACCTGCAGGGAAATCCCCTGGTATACCACCAGCTGACAGCCTGCATGAGATGTTGGGCTGCGTATTATTGGGATATTTCCATGCTAGTGCAGAGCTTTTGTACCAAAACATTTTTTGATACCTGAAGAAATTCAAACAAGGTTACTACACTTTGTTTTGTATTTAAACACAAGAGATTTGCTCAGATGAATTAAGTTGTCTAAACACAAGCAGCTATGCATCAACTTTGCTTCAACAAAATATTTTAATTTGTTCAATTTTTATTCTAATAAGGGACTATACATTCAGAGAATAAGTAAACAAAGTCATTTGATGCCAGCTTATCTTTCAATACAATTTTTTCTGAAAATTTGGACTGTTTCAAACACATTTTGGCCGATAGCAAATAAAAAGCTGATATGCCCTAAGCCTAATCATCAAGCATCCGATGCCCTTTCAGCATTTTACACTTTTTGATACTCAGTGCTACAGACACATTTCGGTCAGTGACAAAACATTAGCCAGATGGATTTAGTTTCTTACAGAAGAAACCCCTACAAAACAGAAATCTGGCTTTTTAGAAAAATAAAAAAATTAAACTTTTATCAGCCTACAAGCACACCCTCCCAACATAGACACTCCTGCAGACAGACAGACAGACAGACAGACAGAGACAGACAGTAGATGGCAACCCTGGCAGACAGTAAGGACTCCTTTGTGTGTCGTTAGTCTAATGCATCACTGCATTTCATTCAATCAGGACACCCGGCCCCCGAAATCCTGGATGCAAACACCCCTCTCCACCACCCAAAAGCCCCAGATGTGTGTGTCCTCCTCAGTGCGGGGGTAGGGGACAACTGAGGAAGGCGGGATCTGGCTCTACTCTCGGCCTTGAAGAACCTGCTATACTTTCAACTTCTTAGATCACTGCCCTGATGTTTATAAGTGATAAACAAACATCGCCTGCTTCTTTAAACAACAAATTTCCCCTTGCGGGACGAATAAAGTATCTATCTATCTATCTATCTAAATATTCCAAACACTCATAGTTGCACGCACACACACACACACACACACACACACACACACACACACACACATTCATGCATACACAACTTGCACGCTGGAGAGCCTGTGTTCAAGGGGCAGTTGGAGGGTAAGGAGGGGGCTTCCTGTCATTCGAATTACCCTCTACATGTGGGGTCAACATGTGCAATGTAGAAGTCTGTGTGTGTGTGTGTGTGTGTGTGTCAGGGGTTGAGGTGGGGGCGGCTGAGGGAGCTACACCCCCTCCCCAATGCTCCACCTCCCTCTAAAAAGGCTGTATAAAGGAGGAGGGGGGAGAAGCACCTTTGTCACTTTGCTCTCAGACATAGAGACAATCACACTCTCACTGGACACGCAACCACTTTGAACGCACGCATTCCTCGGGGACCTACTTATCATCCTGAAGAGAAGAGCTTTTTTTCCGGGTACCGGATCCTTCCGTGGTGTGCCATCCGGACTGAAACAGAGCAGGAGAAAGAAAACCACGCTGAGCATCACCAGTCCTGCTCAGGGTCATCAAGACTCTCCAGACTTTTGGGTAAATTACCCTCAACTAACCTCTTCAGAACTGCTGCCCAGCCATGAGGATCTTCAACCTGCTCTACCTGCTGCTGCTGCTCGTCGCCGTTGTCGCTTCAGTCTCCTCCGTCAGGCCAGGTAAGCGTCCCAAAACTCAACCCGTCCAGGTGTTCAGGTTGGTCCAGCAGGTGTCCGTTAAAACAGGCCAGCACAACCATTGTCCCGTTAAATCACTGCGTAATGTACAAACCAGTGGAACAGTACTTTTGCTTCTTGCAAGCTAAATTAACGTTAACTAGCCTAATTATTGCTGGGTACAAATATGTAACTATAGCTTAAACATATTATATATTGCCCACAAACTTATTTTAATAACAAGTAATATCTAATAGCATCTTCGCTTTTTGGCTGCAGTAATGATAGAACTTTAACCGAAATATGAATTAAGCCCAATGTAGTGTTTGGGTTTTTAAATTTGGGAATTTTAGCTTCATTATTTTCTTTTTACACGCCCACTATATAAGTTATTTTTGATAAAAGGGAAAGCAGAGCTCATGCTGCTCCTGCCTGATGTGGATGCAACAGGTGCGCTTTCTGCACAAAATCCCAGCTGGTTAGCGGCGGTTATCTGCGTTAGCGCGTGTTAAACAGAGGGGCTTTGGGGCTCGAGGTCGTGATTAGGTTCATGTGATGGTGGTGAGGAGAGGATGAAGGGAGGAAGAGGGAGGGACGGAGAGCGGAGCGCCGCCGGGGATCGCACAGCGGCGACCCTCGTGAGTCCCTTTGTCCCCCGGCTGGAAGGCACTCCGGCGCGCTTTTGTTAATCACGGTGTTAAAACGCCATGCAAATACCCGAGCTGTATTAACATGACATGGAGGAGCAGTGCCAAGTGTAAAGAAGCCTACCTTCAGGCGTGGGGTGCAGTTTCTTTCAGAGGGGGGAGAGAGAAAGAGAGAGGAGGGGGGGGAGTCATAAAGTCATCTGGAAGTTTATCTCTTCCTGGGTTTGGCTGGCAGTCTGTGAACCGCAGGAGTCAAAGTGGATTTATTAGGGACGTTTAAAAATAATCATGTGTTAGGTCTGTGCGTCCCAGTTTATTAGAAGGGGGGGGGGGGGGGGGGTCGCCTCGAGATGGTAAATGGGTCCAAACAATAAAACCTATGAAAGGGGGGCTTATCTTTGGTCAACAGAGCAAAACTTGGTACATACTTAGGCTTTTGTTAGTTCCAAAATGTTACTTACTTAGAAAATGGTGACAGTAGGAAGTGTTGTTTTATCGCCTTTGGTGCTAAAAAGCTCAGGTTGAGTTACTCTCCTCCACTTGGGAATAATTAGGCCTGTCCGGTGATAAGCAGGGGTCCAACTGCAGACATACATCTAGCTTTTAAAGGACTCCTACATCTAAAATGACATTTGATAAGCAGTCACACACATTCAAATATAAATATTGCATGCTACAAATGCTATAAAACAAACAGCTTTATTCTGCATATTAAAATAAAATCTTTTTCTTCCAGATTTCCTGAAGCTACGGAGGAGATACAACAGGCACCATTGCTCACACAGACGCTGCCTGCCTCTCCACTCCAGAGTACCCTTCCCCTAAGGTGAGACATGTGCACTCATACGTGTTTCTGTGTGATAGATGGAACAAAACAAGGTTACAGAGCCGGCAGGTGGCAAGTTAAGAAGGTGTGTGTGATTAGTGGCAGAGGTGTGTATTCACATAGAACAGGCGTGCAGGGGGGGGGGGAGAAAGGCATAAATCTCACTAACGATGAAGAGGAAGGCTTTAGTCCCATGCGGACTGTTTAAAGAGAAGGGGGAGTTTCAGCTTTAATTTTTTTGGCTCCTGCACAGCTACTTAAAGCTTGTTTTTTTTTGTCATACCCCTAAATTATTTTTAGCTGGACACTAAATTCTGTTTTTCTTCTTCTCCATCACAGGTCGAAGCACAAGAATGAAGGTGACCTAAGGAGAGACATATGAATGTGAAGCATCTGCAGTTGTACGGCCCAAACACCATGGATGGGTCCCAGTACCAACACATGGATTGTAAAGTGGAAGAGACACCATGAACATGTCATCTAAAGACGATCAAGTATGTAGCTGCAAAAGAGCTACAAGGAACTGTCTGAAATCCCAATGAAATAAAATATAAAACCATGCTATGATTTGGCATCCTGGTGGAAAACGGATCCCAGTTGCAAGCACCTTCCTTCTGTGTCGACAATACTTTTGTGCTGAACGAGAACGAGTGAAAAGGAGCAACAACATCATGAAGCATATTCGACGTTCAACTTAAAAGCTACGGACCAAAGAGCTGGAATCATCCTCGTGAATGCAGCTACGATGAACAGCATCCACATAGTATTCCTACAAAGTGTCTATAATGCATGTACGCACTTCAAATGTTTGAGTTACATTTAAAACCTTTTTAATAAAAACCAAAAAAAGTATCAATGTAGTGTTTTGTTTTTCCTTCATGTGTTTGTGTGTTAAAACAACAAGAGGAATGGAATGAAGCAGTTTTGAGGATTGATGGTAATTGTGAAATACAGGTTTTTTAAGCCAGACTCCATTTTAAATGTGGGCTACTCTTAGGACAGAGTACAAGAACTCTCTGTAAATGTGTGACCTGTAAGCCTAAAATCAAACGTGGCTACCGATACCTGCTGTAGTCCAGATAACTGGGCTCTCAGCAGAAGCCACGTGGTAAAGGAGTCGTAAATGCAGCGCTCCCTGTGGAGTTAACGGACGCCAGAGCGTAGAGAAATCACAATGGGGCGCAAACACCAAGGGCTCAAACGACGACCCCAATATTTCGTTGACGTAGATTCCCGTGACTGTTGAAACTTAACACAGAAAAGGTGAGGTGGGACACTGCAGTGTCTCAATTGTTTGGGGCTTTTTCTATACTATATACAAAAAAAAAAAACCACACACTTACTTTGTGTTTCACTGAAGTATACTGTGTCAACTGTCACTCCTGAAAAGGCTTAAACACAAATGAAGTTTATTACATATTTATCGGAATCAGATCACAAATACACAAACTCAATGATTTAAACAGATAGAAAAAAAAACTGCTACCAAACGAAGCATTTACACATTCGGACAGATAAAATACCACTTACGGACATTTACAGCGGCGCACGATCTGTTTCTTTTGTTCGACCGTGATGAGTGAACACATCTCCGACTCCTTCAGCTCCTCCTCAGTGCGGATGAGCTCTAAAAACAATTTCGCCTCTTCTGTTTCTCTCTCAAGCGGCGGCGTCGTACGCGGGTCACCGGAGGTTGTTACACAGTGATAAAAAAAAACCCTCACCTCTGATCTGTGACCCATGACTGCTCTGCTCCTCCTCCCACTTTGCCTCTCTAACTGCCCTCCACTTACAGCTCACCTCCTCCTGCGTTATCTGTCCGTCTCAGGTGCCTCGTGGAGAAGCCCCCCCCCATCTCATGTCTGTGCGCACAGGTGCCTTGTGTGCACAGGGATTTCCTTGCTTTTAGTCTTTTATCCAGTAGTTTTTCCTTCTAGCTTCTCGTCATCTCTTTCAAACCCACAGATCCCCCTCTCCTTTGTGTCGAGAGAGCGGAGTGTCGAAGTGATCGGGCTCTGGCTCACGAGGAGGAGGAGGAGGAAGAGGAGGCCGGACTGTGGTCAGTGCTGAGCGGTGAGGTTGAGCAGCCTCTTGCTCAGTAAGGTGTTGTGCTGCTTCAGGTACTCTATCAGGTCGGCCTGTTTCTCCACCACCTCCTGCAGATTGGAGCCCTCTCTGTTGACACAAATAATAACACAGGAGCCCTTTATCACACGTGGAATCTGTAACACCAACGACATTTTTCTAAAACCAAACATGTCTTGTCCAAAGCCTTATATATAAATTGATCTCCAGAAACTGTTAAAGCACATGAATGAACCACCCTGTTGCAGTGTATGACACCTTTCTTTATTACCATGAATTAGGGAACTGAATGGGAACTTTATTTGGAGTTAATCGCTGACACGCCAACTTGCGGTTGTAAATACTGACTAGCACAGCAATTCTCTGGTTAAAAGTATAGTCCACAACAAATACAGTTTACTCCTGAATGAGTGGTTTGCAAAAAAACTACAGTCCCCACCTGTTTTAGGAAATCAATTCAGAGATCATTAAGCAGTTCTTTAAAAATATATACATCTTCAGGAGGAAAGAAATGCGTTTGAAGCCACAGACAAGCTGGAGAAGTTGGGGAAAACTGACTTTAGCTTTGATGCTTTCATGTCATATTTCTTAGTTTATTTTTCTCTTCGTTTTGTGTGGGTGACTGAGTGAAATCGGTGTACCTGAAGCCGGTCTCCCTCGGCAGACTCGTGACACTGTGGTTGAGTGAATGCTCTTCTTGGCTCACATCTGGTGCAGCTCGCTCCCTGTTGAACCGCATCACTTGGACTAAAACCACAAACAAACCACAAACAAAAAAAAAACACTCAGTTGGTTTCCCCTTAACATCCTCAAACCAGTGTTTTATCTTTCTCAGCCGCACATATAGACACGCAGACATTATCGGGCAGTGAGAGCCATCCTATTAACATTAATCACTCAGGTGACAAACTGCACACATTTGTGTGTGTGTGTGTGTTTTTCTTTTTAACAGTTTTCCATTCCTCTCCCTCTCCTAAACACACACTGGCTGTTATATCCTGCACTTAGTCCTTATGAGCTGCCATATCCTGCACTCAAACCTCTAATTCTCCCACGCTAAACATACACCTTTACACAAGAGGGGGGGTTAGCAGTAAGGTGTGGAGTGTCCAGTAGCTGGAAGAGGAGCCACAGCCAAAATATGGCAGATGTTGCTGCTGTTTGAATCAAGATAAGGCCGTGGTGTGTGTGTGTGTGTGTGTGTATGGTTGCAGGCCGAATGTGTGAGGAAGGGCAGAGGCAGCAGTGTTGATAAGACTTGAGTGTCATTAGCCAGAGGAAATTGTCAGGGAGGTTCTAAAGAGCGCTATCTTTACTTTGCTACAGTGCAGCATCTCAGCATCCACACTCACACACAATCTAAAGAAATACTGCACATTCCTGCATAATGAGGCCTTAAATCTGTGTGTGAGTCTGCGTATGTGTGTGTGTGTGCTTGTGTCGGTAAATATAGCAACAGCAAGCAGGTATGTGTGAGAGAGAGAAAGACATTCCAGAAAGACAGAGAAATGAAGAGGTCTGTTTCAGAAATGACAAAGCAGAAACACAAACTGCTGTCAAATAAATACCAACAGGGAAGAAGATTTTCTTTAAAAATAAAAAAAATAAATAAACGTGACAGATGTTTGCATGCACACGAGAATGACCAGGTCAAGGAAACACTTTGACGAAAGCATTTATATTCACAGCGGCATATTTAAAAACGTATATTAATGAGGCTAATAAATGTATTATGCTTTTAAAATGTATGATAATAGATTTACTTTGATTGTCCGACACCGTTGACTACGGTGCTGGTCCTCCATTGTTTTACATGTATGTCCCCCAGTGAACCGTGCAGCTTATGAACATAATAAAAAAAGCGGCAAAATAGAAAGCAGATAAATGAAGCGGTCAATCACTTTTTGTAGTACTGGTTGAACACAGAAACAAAGTCATATCTTAGTAATCTTATTGTATTTGGGGAAAAAGTTTATTATTAATAGGTGCTGTGGGAAATTCCTGAAATATCAATACATTTTAAAGGTTTCTTAAACATGCTATTGGTTTTTGAATAAGTTATTTTATAAATAAATTAGATATTATATTTTATAAAGATATATTGTAATCAGGAATAGTCCGTGTAAACATTGTTTAAGGGTTGTTGTTGGTCAGCAGAGAGAGAAAGAGTTAATAATTTATATAATGTAACTATAACGTGCTTTTGAAAGCTCCACAGGCTTCATTTTGGGCTTGTTTGTTTTTCTGTGTTGTTGTTTGTTTCTGGAACATGTTTTGTTAATTGTTGTTGTTGCTTGTGTCCGTTAACTTGTCTGTCTTTGCTTCACAATAACAATAAAAAAAAGAAGACGTGTACATGCAACAGTAATGAATAAGACTGAGTATTGTGCGTCTGTTACTCTTTCAACCTTAATTCCACCCAAATAGCTTGCTTGTATTTGTACTATTAGCAAACCTGTAAACACCCTGAATTAGTGCACAAACAGAAAAGGCTGATGGGTTATGAGGATGAGGTCATTCTGGTCTGTGGAGTTCAGTGTTACTACAGCAGGGCGCTAAAAACAGATAGAGATACTCTGATGGACGGACAGACGGAGCACCGGAAAGGAAGTGACACATTTCACGCGTCCCTGTTAGAGACTCCGGAGCACTCACACGACCGGGCAGACAGTGCTCAGACCTGTTTCCAGGTGATAACTGTGGAGCTGCGGAGGTGCTAACAGCTGATGGGTGCCACAAAACATGCTCACAACTGCACGGCCTGAATCAAAATCAAAGAACCGGGAGGAAATGGATCCTAACAACCACGGAGCCTGACAAGAGCGGCACGATCGCCATTCAGTAGCAACGCGGCACATTAAAGGAGTTCAAAAGAAGAATGCGAGTCTATGGTGTGTTAGAAAAGAAATGCTGCTCATGAATCTGTGTCACGCAGCTGTAGGTTCACAAGATGCTCATGCTTTACTCAGACTCATCAGTAATGTTAAATAATAAGCAACGCACATTTACAAACGCTAAGAAATGTAACTTTTGGTGTCCAAGCATCTGAGTATGGATGCAAAACTGAGAAAAGCTGTCCACAGTTACAGTTTTGATACTTTTACAGGAAGAGTACAGCTTGTAAGTACTGTAACGGTGGACAGGCGTTAACCTTCAAATCCTTTTTAAACTGCAAATGACGAGGCACACTGTTGTGGCTGTTGGTTAACTTACAGGCCTGGATGCTCCTGATCCTGACATGGGTTTGTGCAGGTTTCAATTTAGGGACAAACATGTTTCTATGACATGATTACTGTGTGTTTATTACACGATTAGTAAACTTAAAGTTGAAGCATCCCTGTTTAGAACAGACTTCATACAAAGCCTGGTATACGTTACGATAGGAGAGACGTTATGGTCATCCATCTGTATACAGTACAGTGCATGGAGGAAAGAAAAAGAATGAATAATGCAACTATCAGTGGGAGTGAAGCAAACATTCAGACTATTCATACGGTGCAGGAGTTCAACAACTGGTAGTGCAATACAATAGAAAAGCACAATATAAAAGAGAGTATCTGGTGTAGTGTATTCTCGTGTAGTGTTGTGTGGATGATGTAAGGATTGTTGATAATACAACATTATCATTTATCATCCCGCTATTGAATCGCCCACGTAGCTCAACTAGTAGAGTCCTTACCGCAGCGGCCCGGGGTTCAAATCCGACCTGTGGCCCTTCGCTGCATGTCTTCCCCGTTCTCATCCCCCTTTCCAGTCTATCTGTTCTATCTCGCTACTGAATAAAGGGCAAAAACAACAATCTTAAAGAAAGTTAGTAATGTTAGTCTTGTCGAATAGCACATGGCGGTTCGTGTGTGTGTGATAGTTATATGCGGTCTGTATCGGTTTGAGAGTGTGTGTCAACCCCGTTCCCTGCAGTGCTTACACTAAGTTCTGGCGAGGCAGAGGAGAGAGATGTATTCTAAGTTCAGCCTTTGAAGGCCAAGACATGGCTTTGATGTGCATGGAGGTCTATGGAGGGGAGTGTATTCATGTTAAAATGAGAGAGGCAGAAACATACAGCAAACCTCAAAGACACACACACACACACTCTTACAATGAGCATGCACTTCAAAGAGAAGTTGAACGAGGCCTTCCTGTGTGGACCTCATAGCTGCAGGCATTATATCTCTCCTTCGCCTCTGAAATTAGTTTTGAGTTTCTTCTTCTTCCCTCCTCGTGAACTCTCTGATGTCACCTTGACTCTGCATCATTCAGAGAATGTGCGTGTGCGTGCCTGAGGAAAGGTTTGCGCTGCGAGGCATCGCTGGGTTTGCGTCGTGGCTGACTGCACTGATCTGAGCAGGAATGTGGCGGCCGAACACAGATACCCCCCCCCCCTCACAAGCTGGATCCCCCCCACACTGTAAACACGGGGACAATGTGTGTGTGGGTGTGTGACCCTGTGTTTGGGTGGAGTGGGTCGAGGGCTACCCTTTGGCTAAGCTAAATCCTAATGCCTCTTATCTTCTCTTCGAGCCTCTCCGATATCTCAAACCGAAATCTGTGCCCTTCAGCTGCCAAACACACCTTTAATATGGATTTGCTTTCATTACAGATTCTTCAATTTCAATATCCTCTGGTACAGCGGCTTTAATAGCACTTTTTCTTTACTGGGAGGAAGGCCAGTGCATTGGACTTCATCTAACACTATTTGGAATATCTAAATATGTATGTTTATTGTCTAACTGTTGAAAAATATCTCAGATTTTAAATTACAGATTTGTTTAGTTTAAAATACACACTAAAGAAGATTTATCGCAGAATACTGATACTAGTGTGAGGCTGGGTATAATTGAAAATGCTTTGATATCAGTGCCAAGTTGCAGAAGGTTCCGTGTCATAAACCATAGAATTCTTGATTCTTTACAGTTTTGAAATTAAACCTTTTTTCTTTTTTTAGATTTGTATCGACTCAAGCTTCTAAACTACACCAAATAAATCCAAATTACTTCGTCTTACCACAAAACAATTGTCTAAAAACTATGCCTCAATACAATTCAGTCTAAAAGAAGCAAAATTATTTACTTTTGAGGAGTTTTTTAAAAGTAGGTGGTAAAGACATATTTCATGAAACAAACAGCTGAGATTTAAATTAGATTTTGCAATATCTACAATTCACACTAAATGTTTTATTTAATATTCAAAAAAACGTGTTACAGAACTACATACATGCCACTAGAGCTGCAAGACCTGTCCTTTCTGTCTTTAAAGATCCTGATGTTGGCGTAACGCAAGTGCACTTCCTAAAGTTTGGAGTAATCTCGAGATTCTACCAAGCGTGTAGTTTTCATGAGACGGTTGCTAAACTTTTTTGAATAACCACCAACCCCTGACCTCAAAATCCAAGATGGCTGCTCCGCACATCAACAGTAAAAAAAAGTAATATATGGTTTATTAGCACTTCTGTCTTAATTGTGTAAAATTAAATCAGACATTTAACAATAACTACATTAAATCCTTATAAGTTGTTCGAGGCCCAATGCAGAATCATAATGTACACCGTAAAATAATATTGGAACAAAAGAAGACATCAAGCGGAGTCACATCAGGGGATGTTCTGTGAAAACAGCCGACACAGCAGAAACGTTTGCACTCGAACCGGCGAAACACAATTTGTTCCTCTATCTGCTGTACTGCACTTTATATAGATGGATGACAATAAAGTCTGTCTTCTCTTGTCTCTCTCATCTCATTGATAAGTGAGATGTCACCTGTGTAATTCAAAGCATGTGCAGAGAGCATGTTGGGATAATTATAAAAGTCTCCCTCACTCAGCAGTTAAGTACGACGTATATATTTCACATGAGAGACAGCTGCAGAACAGCATTTAATTCACAAGGTAAGTTACGACTAGTGAAGTTAGTCAGTTAGTCATACATTTGTCATTTTTACACGTTAAATCAACATTTTGTAGTTTTTTATTTCATCCAGCAAAAAAAAACCTAAATAGCATCCATATCTATCTCTACGCTCTCAGATGATTTGACTTGTTCACAGATAATTAGGTAAAGTGTTACAGTGTGGGCGGAATGCTCCGTTGTGTTGCAAAGGGGTTGAATCCCTCGGGTAGGTTTTTTGCAGCTTAAGGCCGTTTCAACAAAGCGACCGACACACTGGAGTCAGATGGAGTTAATCTAAACTCAACCAATTTGTTCCCGACTTCAAAGACAAGAATAAAAAGACAATAGATGGATATGTGGGGGTATCATCCAAAGTTTGCATGGTGTTTGTATCAAAAGCAAATAATCAGCTGATCGGCAGAGAGAGAGAGAGAAAGAGGGAGACAGGGTGAGAGACAGAGGGAGAGAGAGAGAGACAGAGTGGGAGAGAGACAGAGGGAGAGAGACAAAGTGGGAGAGAGACAGA
>NW_022280058.1:3182714-3200549 GCF_004355925.1 Anarrhichthys ocellatus | reverse complement strand
ACAGAGGGAGAGAGACAAAGTGGGAGAGAGACAGAGGGAGAGAGACAGAGGGAGAGAGACAAAGTGGGAGAGAGACAAAGTGGGAGAGAGACAGAGTGGGAGAGACAGAGAGTGGGAGAGGGAGAGACAGAGGGAGAGAGAGAGAGGGAGAGAGAGTGAGAGAGACAGTGGGAGAGAGACAGAGGGAGAGACAAAGTGGGAGAGAGACAGAGGGAGAGAGACGGAGTGAGAGAGACAGAGGGAGAGAGGGAGAGAGAGGGAGAGAGGGAGAGAGACAGAGGGAGAGAGAGAATGAGAGAGACAGAGGGAGAGACAGAGGGAGATACAGAGGGAGAGAGAGAGTGAGAGAGACAGAGGGAGAGAGGGAGAGACAGAGGGAGAGTGAGAGAGACAGAGTGAGAGAGACAGAGGGAGAGAGACAGAGTGAGCGAGAGAGAGGGAGAGAGACAGAGTGAGAGACAGAGTGGGAGAGAGACAGAGGGAGAGAGACAGAGGGAGAGAGGGAGCGAGAGAGTGAGAGAGACAGAGGGAGAGAGACAGAGTGAGCGAGAGAGAGGGAGAGAGACAGAGTGAGAGACAGAGTGGGAGAGAGACAGAGGGAGAGACAGAGTGGGAGAGAGACAGAGGGAGAGAGACAGAGGGAGGACAGAGAGCTGAATGGTTGATTGTCATGCTGTCGAGTCTGAAAAGGGCAGGGCAGGTATTGTGATGCGAATGTGCTCAGATAGAGAGTGGGGGGTAGTGTGTGTGTGTGTGTGTGTGTGTGTGTGTGTGTGTGTGTGTGTGTGTGTATAATGTAATCTACAGGGTGTGTCTCTCCATCTAACACTGCTGATTTAACTACCACCATCCACAGGAAAATGGTGGTGCTCCTGTAACACTGGAGGAGAGAGCTTTTTTTTCATACCTTGTCGATTTGTGTGAGATATTAAACAATTCACACAAACTTTACAGTCAGAAAGCAAATGCTGCCCGGTTGCCTTTTAGCAAGTAATACGTAAGAATCTAATAAACATGCCTCCTTTAAAATATAGATACAGGAAGCAATGTCTTTATTACTAATTGAGGAAAAAATGTTGTATTTGATGAAGCTGTTAAGCTGTGAGCCCTCTTTACTGCTCATGTGCTACTTCTTTTTTTTTTCACTGCTCAGATTTTTTATTTTTTATACTGCTGCTGTTTTTTAATTTGTTATTTTCTACATTGCTGCTGAGTTTCTGTTCATTAGCTCAGATTTAACGTTTTTTAACTCTCATTATATTCTTGTTTTTTCTTTTTCTTTTAGACTATTACGCACTGTTTCATTCTCACCAGTCACAAGTCACCTTCATTGCACAGTATGACGACAATTCAAATTAATTGAATTTTTTTCTTTTATCTTTGAAGTTGGATTCTTTACCCCGTTTTCGTCTTTGGGAGGGAGTGGGCCTGTGTGTGTGTGTGTGTGTGTGCATTGAAAGTCTGATATATTGTGTGCAAACAAATATAAACCATATACCTGCTGTCCTACAAAACATCTTAACTGAGATCCGATTACCTGTGTAATAGAGGAGGCACGGCAATGCAACCAACAGCTCCAACCCCAGCACGCTGAGCAGCACGTAGGTTTGCACGGTCAGTGATAATCGCATGGCCAGAACAATCAGCAGCAGAACATTTCCTGCACAGAAACATACAGAAATACAAACACACGTTCCTCCTTCAGCGTTACTGCCATCTTGAGGCGGAAACTGACCTCTACATGTTCAGTAAACGGGTTCCTAGTTGTGTGCAGCTGTACCTGCAGAGTGCACGGTGAGCGGCAGATGCTTCAGTCCCTGCGTCTGTCTGTAGAATCGCAGGTATCCTCTGCTCCTGGCCTGGCTGTGGTGGTGCTGCACACACCCAGTGAACAACAGCACCAGCACCCATAAACACACCTTCCCAAACACAATGACACTGTCGCCTCGCACGTTACCCAAAATATTCAAACACACCTCCTTTTGGCCCAACTCCAACACACACAGCACTGCCACACACATTGACAACACCACGTACACAACCTGAAAGGAAGGAGAGAGCACTGTGAGTGAGACAGATATGTGGAGCAGGAGATGATAGACAGCACAGACCAGCACACACTATCAATATTATTACACATTGAAAATAAACAGGTCACTGCCAGTATCCAGGTTAGGAAGGCAGATTAGATAAATGTCTTCAAATGTGTTGCGTTTTAATACACAAGTATAGGTCTGGAACCTATTTTCATTATCAGATTTTTCCTTGAAAAATTATTTAGATGACTAATTGATTATTAAACATTATTAAACATTTTGCTATCAGCAGTTTATTTCCAAATTCAACTGTTTTTTTTAAATTCATTTGTAATCCAAAATAATTCAGTTTTTCTGTTCTGTGTTTTCAAAGTGTGTGTGTGTGTGTGTGTGTGTGTGTGTGTGTGTATGTGTGTATGTGTTTGTCCTACATGTAGCAGAGACAGCAGGACAGCATGGCAGGGTGTTGGAATGGTCTGAAACTCTCTCCTGATGGCGGAGTAAAGGGCGTCGGCAGAGATCAGAGGTCCGTCCACCAAAGAGTCCTCCTCTGTGCTTCGTGTCATATCTACTGAGGAGCCTGCCGGCTAAAACAAACAGCATATTATAAAGTTACAATAGGCCCGTCTTCAAACAGACAACAGAGATACATAACATACACAACAGAGTTGTTGATATAACAGCAAATTGTGCATCTACTATGTCCCTTTGACCACCATGTTTTGGCATAAACATCTCATTCATGCATACTGGTCTAAAGTAACATAATGTACATAACTTTCTAATGTTGCACCTGATTTATGTATATGTTTCTTTTTTATTGCATCACTTGTGCACTACAACTCAGAGGGACATATCGTACTTTTACGCCACTACATTCTTCTGACAACTTTAGCTTCTTTGCAGATTTAGATCAATAAAACAAAATATAATCAACAAACAAATGACAGAGCACAACAGGTTAGGATAAGTATATAGAAAGTGTATAAGCAGTTTAAATTAGCTCCAACTTTAGCAGCTGTAATATTCAAGTGATGTATACATTCATGCATCAATATTAATGACCTATCCTGAAATGCATCACAAGTACTTTTAGTACTTATTTTGAGGCAGTATTACAATAGTGTCTCCAGTATTACAATAGTACTTATCCTCATATCTGTGAGTACTCATGTAATTGATTATCTTCCAGTAATGACTAATGGCTCATTCCACTTCCAAAGACAACAACAACAAAATACAACTCACAACTAACTGACTACAATCCACCCGGACCACCATTTTTCAATGAAAGGACTAAGGGGAGCAATAACAGCTGGTCAGTTTATTTAAGACATATCTGTGTATGACTATGTGTTTGTACCTGAAAGTGAAAGTGAAACCCTAACCCTTAGAAATGATTAATCTAAATTATGCACCACAACAAACATGACATTCACAAAACAGGAAACAGCCGAAGAAACCCACGAAATAACGTCTAGTTTATCTGATCATTTTAAATGCTATAACAGTTGCTACACGACAGATACAAAGTCGCATATCTTGCTGTTTTTAGCTTACTGGCTAGCTAACACAGGCTAACTAGCACACAGAGCACGTAGCTGTTGATATGTCCAGTCAAAGGTGAACGACGGGTACATACTGCATAAAGAGAGGGTCCCTTTGACTCCATTTTGTTTTGATGTTCCACGTTTTTAAAGAAGAAATGACAAAACAACAACAAACAACCATTAGCTTACATGCTCTAAAAGGGGCGGGTAGGAAACGTAGGAAAATATTGGTGCATTTCCGGTCCCCTTACTTTATATTTCCTCTGTTTAACGTTAGTTCCTAGCACAATTAATCCAGCACTTTGATTGTAATTATTTGCAGAACAACATCAACCATGTCCTGCAATACTATTATCTTTTGTTAATTGTATTTTGATTGGCTGCCAGAGGATTTACAGAAGACACTTCTTAATACTTTACCGTTTTGATAATTGTGCATTCAAAAACAACAACCTTTGGTTCCCATAAGATTCCTCATCAAGCCATCTCTATTATCCAAGGAAATCCTTTACTTTTTGCTTTACACAAATACAGAAACAAGCATGAAAAAGTACAATTTTAGGTATCAATTGCTGGGAATAACATGTATTGATTAAGAATTTGAAATTTTGAAGTTTTGTTCTACAGAGTTATGGTAATTCAGCCCATGATTGTCATGATTGGTTGATTGTCGATTGTTTACAGCCAATTCTATGGACGAGTGTTGGGAACACAGATCACAAAGCTGTGTATTGTAATTGGCTGTGATGGTGGAAAGTAAATAATCGAAGTGCACTTACTCAAGTACTGTACTGTTATGTGTTTCACTACAATGCCACTGAATATTCCACAACCTTACAGAGGTACATTATACTCCATATGTGTCAAACAGCTATAGACATTAGAAGCTTTTATGGTCAAAAACATGACACATTTATAAAAGCATATATTTTAAATTCAACCACCCAACATTTGATATATAATAGTTACTAATAACTCTCTCAATCAGCTACAAAATTAAAATACTGTTTACACAGTAATGCATAGCAAGGGCGGAGACCATTCTTGAAGTACTTTTTTACACTTCAAGTACATTTTGTTGAAATTACTTCTGTACTTTTGATGCAGGACTTTTGCATGTAACAGTATTTTTTACTGATCTAAATACTTTCTACACATTTAAATGTAGATCTATGCACATTTTTCTGGACAGCTAGTATACTTAACATGCTTACTAAAAGTGCATTTTAATTAAAAAAAAAGACACAAACAATCCCATTTAAAATATTTTATTGATAAACATACACTTGCTATAAAAGACAATGAACTGAGCGCTCTAGTCCTCTGAGTGATGAAGACGCTGTCAGGTGTTCAGATAGAAGCAACGACACACAAAGGACAGAGACATTCAGCTCAGACTCTGGGGAGGCAACACTTGTGATAGAGGCAGACGAGGAGAGATTATAGGACATTGTGTTTGTACGGGGGAATAATTAACCGGGGAAGCAGCAAATCACTTTGTTTCATTGGTTTAGCTCATGGGAGGGGGTGGAAGAGAACAGCAGGTGATTAGGAGATCTATTTTGAATGTTTTTTGCTGGTATGGAACTGTGCTTCAAGTCAAATTACACATTGCTTACATACCTATACATGCATGATTGCATACACACACACACACACACACACACACACACACACACACACACACATACATACATGTGCCGAGACTCAGAGGTCCGTGTGAGTGTGAAATTACTCCTCCACATACACTAGCCCTCGCATTCTTTACATAAGGCACTGATTCGGATGCAGTCAGTCTATGAGAAAAAACAATGGCTAAAACATCCTAAAGGGAAAATATTTAAAAATCCAAAGAACAACAAGTATATAATTAATAACATGCATTCTCATTCCAGTAAAATTTATTGTAAATAAAAAAAGCTTGTGTGAGTTAGCCAGATTCCCATAACAATTCAAAAACATCATGATGATGATGTACAACATACAAGAGGAAAGTTAAAGTTTAGCTGTTGAGAAGATAGCAACGACATAGGTCAAACTCACACTACTGCATCTGAGCAATACTCACAATAACTTATATAAGTTCTTCTTTCATGCAAAACTGTAAACACAAAACCCCAAAAGAATGAGAAGGTATGACGATGAGTAAGGCATTATAATGGTCAAGCTACTTCAGGTTATCCAACCCAAACCAGTCACGTGATCAGTGCAGAAGCAGCGGTTAATGGATCAAGATTTTGAGACTGATGGTGGTTCAGCTTTTAGCGAAATATGTTAAGCTTGTGACAGAACTGAGCCTTATTTTAGCGTCTTAACTGTGCCATGTATGGGTGTGCAAAGATTTAAACACACTGATTTCTTGATTACATCCATGCTACACATATTCAAAATGTTAAATGTGTACAGTTGTATACATGTGTACAGTTAATAAGCACAAACACACACACACTGTACTTGTACTGTATGTGCATGTGATGATGGTCAATCAGTCCGCATATTAGTCCAGTTTTCGCTTTCAGTAGAATCCATAAAGCTGTTTGTGCATTTTAGGAAAAGAAAACAATTCTTCTCCATCCAATCACTGACGAGGGCAATGGGTGAGGGGTGAGGGGAGAGAGCAGAGGGAGGGGGGGGGGGGGGTCCAGTTCAAATGCAGGTCATCATAGTGTGGTGGGCTGACCTCTACCTGCATACAAACACATGGGAAGGTGTTTAAGTCTGCTCTCATAACTTATAATTAGGTTGTTCAATAACTGTGTTTGTCTGATTGTGTTCTTGTTGGAGCCACTTTATTCAACCCTTGAAATAAGGAAATAGGTGAGATGGTGTTGTCAATTCGGCCCCTAACCCCATTTTAGGAAGGTCTAAAGTTAAGATAGTTTAAATAATTAATACAGTTTAGAATAGTGGCAATACTTATAAGTAAAAGTCAGACATTCAGAATTTTACAAGAGAGCACGAATGATTTAGCTAAATGTACTTAACTATGAATGATAAATATGTGAAAGTCCATTCCAGTTTTTGAAATGATGGAAAAATACACCAGAAAATGCAGGTACCTGTCTCTACCGTTAACACATGATTGACATTTCTGTTACTACTTCCACAATGTAATCCTCCCTCTCTATGAAGACCAGCTTCTTGCCCGCCACACCCTTGAATGTGGGGTAAGAAGCTGGTTAAGTCTAAAACGCCTTTAAAACATAAAGAAGTATAATAATGTAGTTAATGGGGGGCTCTCATGACTATATATGTGTGTGTCAGTCTCTGTTTGTGCATGTCTTCTCACCCCGAGATGCAATATAGCACTCGTGACAGCTCAGCAGTCCATTACGAATTCGTACATCAGTCCCAGCAGTGGCGTCACCCAGCTGCCCATCACACACTCCACACTGAGGAGGAGACATACAGTTAACCATCAACATTACACACAGAAAGGATTGTTTTAGACAGGCTATCAAATGGTTAAATGTGTCTCCCAAACACCAAGGATGAGAATCGTACAATAAGAATTATGACTGCATCTTTTGTATGTATTCACACTACCCTGGAGATAATTGGGATGTACACATGCTTTAGTAAACTTTGTACATCTTCAAAACCTTTCTAGAAGATGTGTATAAAGTATTGTTTGTGTGTGTCCTAGAATAGTACAGTACCTTGAAACACTGTATGTGGAAAAACAGTCCAAGTGTATCGATGATCATGGCAGCTCCTTTTTCCAGTGGTTGAGAACAACCAGAACACAGTCTCTTCCCACTAACACATCTACACCCACGCACGCACACACACACACACACACACACACACACACACACACACACACACACACACACACAAGACAGGAGGAAAATGGACATTAAAGGGCCTTCACTCCATTAAACAACAAAGCCTAACTTCTGTCAAACATGTTTGTAGTTGTGTATGAGTGTTTGTATAGCCTCCCTCACCTGCTGGGTGAGGGAGGCTGAGGTGCTGAAGGAGAGGGCTGCTGTTTGTTTATCACAGCGTCATGTGATTCAGACCTGTGGTGAAAAAACAAAAACAAATATATGCACATCCAAAACATCCAAAACATGTTTGTAACACATGTCAGTTGATTCTTACTTAAGTAAAGCCTGTTAGGTTGAAAATTTGTATATTTTTCAAGGTTCATTAAAAAAAAAAATGTTCATAAACAAACGCACATTTTTCCCCCTGATATAAAAAATTCAAAATGATGTTCCTATCAATACTTAATGGATCATATTAGTTAAAGACTATGTAACTTCTGAGAGATAAAAACACATTCTTCGTCATACAAATGGAAAGTTGAATTCACAATTAATAAAACGCACCATTGCTGAATCAAATACACTCGGCTGCAGCCTCTCTTGGTCTGGTATGACCAGTAGCTTAATGTAGCTATTGTTAGCATTAGTCAACATAAGGTAAATATTGTTATTATAATGCTTATTACTGTGTCAGTTCACTGACTTACAGGAATGACTCTTCTCCACTTATGCTTATGTAACATTAGCTTAGCATTGCAGCTAAATGTTTATTATCTCACATTTGTCACTTCTATCTACAGAGGCCGCTATTCAAAGTTACATACGTTTTTCGCTTTAACTCACTGTTACGTCATACATTACTTTATACGCTACCGAATTAGCTAGAATCCAGCTACATAGAAAATGACACTTCAGACCCAAAGACTTGATCAGCCTTTGAAAGCGTTACTTTTAAATGTGATATAAGAAAGGTCACAACAACTTCACATACATTCAGGACAAACATGCAGCAATATGGGACAATCCTGAAATACAGATTGCATACCTTTTAGTAATATGTGCCTGGTTCAGCTGAAGGTTGCGATCCAGAGAGGCCGTCTTCCACAGTTCTTGTTTCTTCACCATCACATGTAGAGGTTCACCATCACATGTAGAATCTGAGAATATATATCATAAAATAACCTTTTATAAGAGAAACTCTGAGGACTACATGTTTGAACTGAGATTGAATGAGCTGTGCAAACACAAATGTGGACACCTCCTGTATAACAATGTGTATTTCAGCGTGTTCTCACCCTGGAAAAAATGCAGCTTGGATGCATGTTGATCCTCGTTCCCTGTTCTTTGGCCGTTTTGCTGCTCAGCAACGTTTCCTCGTTCTGTCTCGTTGTTTTCTGGAGCTGATGAAGTCGTCCCCGTCTGGCCCGACTGCTGGTTTAACAAACCCATTGGATTTAAGGGTGTTACAGTCTCCTCTAGGATCTTTCTCTCCTGGAAGTTGTACAAAAAAAAAAAAAAGACATACAAAAGACATACAAAAGCAGGGAGTGATTCTTTTAATTTTGTCAGTCTGCGTGTGATTGTACCTCTTCATTGTGTTTTCTCTCCTCCTCCTGCACTTCTAGTTGTGCTTTCTCCCACTCCTTCTTCAGCTTCTCCTGTTCTCTCTGGTATTCCTCCTGCAGAGAAAAATTGTGCATGTTAAATACTGAATGCAACAAAAAAAACATATATCACACACACATATATATATACACACACATATATATACACATCCAGTACACCCTGTGCCTTCGGTTTTTCTGGTAAACATACAAGGTGCCATGCACATAAACGCCATTCCACCAGTGTACCTGTAGGAGGCGCTCCTGCTCTTGTTGCCAACTTTCCAGGCGTTTACGTTCCTCATTGGGGTCCCAGACCCAGTGATTAACACGTTTAGCCAAGTTCAACATGGGGGTCTCAATCTACCCAGACCCGACCCAACAATCACGCAGACACACATGTACACGGACCAAAAGGACAGAAAGAGAGGAAAGGTGAGAGGACAAGTCTGACTACAGCGACTACAGGAGACGAAGGGTCAGGACAGGGTCAAAGCTAAGAATGAAGGAGAAACAGAGAAAAACAAGCTGGGGCTGCTGAGAGATACTCACAGTCACACTGCTCTCCTCAAGTCCCTCTGTGGCAGAGAAAGAAACAGACAAACACACAGATAAACTAAATATATCAGAATAAGAATCACTCTTATTGGCCAAGTATGTGCACAAATACAGGGAATCTGACTCCGGTTTTAAGTTGCTGTCAATGTACTTACACACAGAACAATTTACAGAAAGATAGAAATTGACATACAGCTAAAAACAATGTCGACAAAACTGAACAAAAATATACAAAAAGTAACTGTAAAAGTAAATGATACAGAATGTTTGCAGCAGAGAACATGCTGTAAGCGATACTATATCAAATACTATAATTTACAAAGTTTACCTGTGACGGTGGGAGAATATTCTCGCATGCTGTTTGGCGATGAAGCTGGCTGAGCCTTTTTTTCCTCCACTAGACTCTCAGATAACCCAGAACTACCGTTGACCTGAAAGTCAAATTATTCAACCAAATGAATGAAACATTAACTGAATATTTATCAAAAATTAATGGACCACTTGTTTACCAGTTTAAAGTTGAAAATATACCATCGCTTTTGTTCTTCAGGCAGTCGCTGGCTTCAGTTCATGTAAATTCAATATTAAAATCAACCTGCAGAGACTCTAAACTTTACATAAGACATCCATCACTGCGAACAGTGTGAGAGTGTTTCAGGTTAGGCTCATGTCTCTCCACTGTGAGTTACAACTTCTGCCCTCTTTAAGGCAATATAAAGTTCCCAGATGACGACTGACCTGCAACAAAATATTCTTTATGTTCTTAAATTTTAAACTAAGGAAGGAAAAAATACAACTAGTTTCGGGTTTGTGCAATGGCCATTTATGGTTATGTGAATTTCTTCTGATTGTTTTTAATGTCTTTTTAATGTTTTATGTCTGAATCATATTTATTGTTTTCATACTGCAGTGCGGAGTTGAAGACAAATTTCCCCATGGGCACATTAAAGAATGCGCTTCCAAGACCCGAGTCAGCTGCTGAACTGCATCTTTTTAATGAAAAGAGTAACTAAATTCACAACACCATTTTTTAACAGCACCCATGTCTGCTTTCAGTTTGTCCCCCGGGTTTCATGTTCCACTAACAAAGCTCATGAATACTATGAAGAACGGCTGACACTAATGTTAAGGTGTCAAGACTTTCCATGAACACTTGAATGCACCAAGGTGGAACATCCATGAAAACAATTCACACTTTTTTTCCATGCAGCGAAAACACAACTTTCACAGAGTAACTATGATGGATCTCCTCTCACAAGCTAATGTCACATTTCTGCAGGGTGATCTTCATAATATTGAAAAGAACTGAAAAGTATGGCTTTCTGGTCATCAGTAATGTGAAGCGTGCATTATTTACAGTATAATAAATGGACTAACCCAGAAGAAACACAGGTTTTTATGTCTGTTAACATGCCACATGTGATATTACCTGTCCATTGATTTGGATGTCCGGGTGATGTGGCTCCACATGTGTGAGCTCGGTCACAATAGTTGTCGTGATGGTACAGTTTCGGCCTCCAATCAGGGAGCTGATGGCAGAGCCTAAAGACGAGGTCGATTTTTCCGTCTGTGGAGGCGGCGTCTGCACCACCGTCTCCTGATGGGCCGAAATCTGCTCGGGGGGAACGTCTTTCACTGTCTGCTGTGAGGGAACGTCTTTCACTGTCTGCTGTGAGGGAACGTCTCTCTCTGTCGTCTTTGAGGGAACGTCTTTCACTGTCTGCTGTGAGGGAACGTCTTTCACTGTCTGCTGTGAGGGAACGTCTTTCACTGTCTGCTGTGAGGGAACGTCTCTCTCTGTCGTCTTTGAGGGATTGTCTTTGACCTCCGGTGGTGAGTGACGAACAGCGGTAGGTGGAGTGGAAACAGATAAATCCTTCGTCACCTCTCCATTCACTCGCACCAACCCGTCCATCTGAGTGGGACAAATGCATAGAAGTTAGGATTATAGGGAGAGTACATTTTTCTTATTTAGTGAGAATAACACAAACTCATGGATGTCATTTTTATGACTGCAGGCATTTTGAAGATATGGAAAAAACGTATATCCTTCTCCAACTCAGTGGAGGTTTAAGGGATCAGTTGCAGCTCCTGTTGAACACATCATCTCCAATCACTTTGATTCATTCTTCTTAACAAATGTCTTTACATATATTTAGCTTTAATGTGAAATTCTCCCACTTACACTATGGTTTGTGAATACTTTTTTTAGGCTCAGGGTTTGAGCTTCGATCCACAACATTATGAAATTAACAATGCAAACCAACACTGACAACAGAATATAGAAAAAGTGAAATTAAGGAGCATGGTCGACCACATGAGCAACGACTGGAAGCCAAAGACTTGGGAACTAGTATATACTGTAAGTACACATATTTGTATTCATCTAGTCTGTAAAGACAAATTGATCAGAGGTTTGACCTTCAATTATTTTGTTGTCAGTGAAGATCCACATTAAGTTCTGAATCCTAATATGTTGTCCAGTAAGAAGAGCACTCCTTCTTGTGGAGAAGCTATAAGATGCGTTTCTGCTTTTTGAGAGAAGTTGGTACTTGTTGCCACGACTGACTATCGCTGACATATTATTGAACACATCCTCAAACTGTAACTAAAGAACTAAAAACAGCATCCGTGTCAAAAAGTAAGAAGTAAAAATGTTAAAACTTCCTAAATATAACAGACGCCCCCTTTCATGTAAGCATGAGGTCAGGCGTTGAGGTGGAACAGTGAGTATCAGATGATGCTGACTGCTGTGACCGATATTCTCACCTTGACAGGTTTGTGTCCGGACTGTGTGTTCCTGGGCTGGCAGTAGGGCTTGGCTGCCAGTAAGGGGACGGGTCTGCTGGATACAGATGGAGGTGAGGGGAGTGAGTGTCCAGGCTGTGTGGTGTGAGGCTGCACATGTGCAATGTCAGTGTGTTTGGTTTGAGGCTTTGCGTCTCCTGCAATCGGTTGTTTTTGTTGTGTGGTTGGAGTCGGTTTGGATCGAGGTTCATTCAGTTCTAGTGACTGATGTGGCACATTTTCTGACTTTGTGACCGGGCTGAGGGGGCTGCCAGCTGTTGGGAAGCTGGAGGAGACTGACACTGATGTCTCTTGATGAGCAGTTATATTTGTCTCCATCTCCTCCGTTTCTGTGTGCCTCTGGTCTTTCATAACAGGCGGTTCTGGTTTGTGCAGAGGTTGTGATGCTTCATTAATAGGTGATGCCGTTTTGTTCTCCTTGTCCGCCTGATGAAGGTCCTGTTTGGGATTTGCAGTGGATTTGGGCAGTTTTAGACTGTCCAGTGTTGCGTCACTGATGGTGAAGCGAAGAGCGTAACGCTGTAAAACCATGGCGGCCTCCTCCGGAGTTGCAGCATTCCTGTAGGCGTCGCACAACTCGACCTCTCTGCGTTCCCTAGACAGAGAAGTAAGTAGAGAACAAAAAGTATTTGGTATCTTGGTCGTGTTTATGATATTGAATGTTGTATCGTTGCATATCAAGGTTTAAAATTGGCCAACGTTAAATAAGTCTGTCTCATGTTAAGAGCCATATACAACAGTACAAAGCGCCTCAATATCATCCTTACTTCTCCTCCACGATCTCTTTGTAGGTCTTAATGCTTTTCCTCTTGTTGCTGTCACGTCCCTCCTCCTTCATCCTTTTCTCCATCCTCTTCCTCTCTTCCTCTTTCTTGATCAGTTCCTGTGACGCGCTGCGACGCCGATTCTTCCAACGAGCCAAGTCCTGTCACGGGTCCACAGGGTCGAATAGTGGCAGAGTTAATTCAGGGTATTGCTGTTATTTCAATAAGATGCACATAATATGTTCCTCTATAGCTTGTAGATGGACTCTACATGCTCAATTTAAATGTCATAAGTCTCTTACGTTTTGCCAGTGGTCGTCATCTTCCTGAAAGTTGTTGTACTGTTCGTGCATTCGCTCATTACGTGATTGGCTCAGTGGCGGTAAGTGTTCCACCTCTTCCTCATTAAGTATGTCACTCATGCTCACGCTCCTAGAGAGAGAAAAAAAAAACCAGTATAATCTTGAAAAAAATACTGAATCACTGGACCCAACATTTTCACTTTGTCCAGTTTGACTCTGGAAAACAGAAAATATTCCATTTTAATTCATTTATTGTTTACTTTGTTCACTACAAAGCAAGACATACTCAGACGCAACCAATGACCTCCACACAGTAACACAAATATGTTACTGTTTCCATAAACTAATCACAAAGCAATTAAACAAGCAATTGAGCAAACAAAACTAAGCGAACACATTCATAGGTTATAATAAAAGACTACTATAAATTATAATTAAAACAAGCAAAATAATGCAAAATAAAACTGCATTAAAAGTAATGAGTTAGTAATGAGTCATGACGTGACAATGCACAGCAATGAGCACACTGTTAGTGTGGCGTATATTCATATTTTGCTGGACTGTACTCTTGAAATTGAATGTGCACCGTGTGTGTGTGTATATATCATTGTCATGCAGAAGATCATCCAGGTTTATGCCGAAAGACTTACTCAGTGTCCTCAGACATAAAAGCAACTCGCCGGCTCATCCTAAAACAATAACAAAATAAAGTGAATGAGAGGAAAGAGTAAGTGAAGCAATGGGCAGCAGCAGCATTCATGTTAATGTCACACTTCAGACTGGATGAATGGCAGAGCTAAATCTGAGAGGGTGGAGTGATGAAGACACAAAAGGAGCATCTCACATGATGGGAGGTAGATCGTCGTCATCCAGCCAGAAGGGTTGCCTTCGTGGCTCCCCGTTCACGTCCTTCTTCCTCTCCTCCACCTTTTCCTCAACTCTTTCCTCCACACTCTGTTTTTCCAGCCCTGCCTCCACTTTACAAGTCCGGGCAGTCGCAGGACGGGATGGAGAGGAGAGGGGCTCGGTCACATCTGTGACAGAGCTGTTAGGGGTTGTCATGCCTCCCTCTTGCTTTACATCCTCCTCCCGCCGCCTCTCCCTCAGCCCTGCACACTTAGGGAGGGTTGGGGCTTTGGAGAGCGGAGCCTGAGGTTCTGCTGCCACGTTAACGACGCTGTTAAATCCAGTGACAAGGCCAAGATTACCAGGAAGTACAGCTCAAGGGATAAATCAAGACCGCATCGCAGACAACAGAAGTCGGCAGCTGAAATGATGTCTGTTTTCACGATGTTGCACTTCCTAACACACAGCCATAACAAGCTTAAAGAGTCAGTATGTGTAGTATGTTCTGCCCCCACCACAACACAATGAAGGTGAGTAGAATTGTGCTCAAAACTTTGAAAAATGAAATGTATAAAATTCTAAAGCAGCATCTCTCTACAGAAACTGTCAGTTTAGATAATCCATAGATCTTACTGTGATCTGTTGTCACAAGAACTACATTTTAATGAAGATAAAGAAGATCATGAAGATGTGTAAGTCCACATTCTGTATGTGAGGTCAATATTACATTTCTGGAGTTCCCCTACCAACTAATTATTATCAATTATCTTATGATTGATAAATCAATTGTGTCAGCACTATTAACTTGTGTCTTGGTGTCTAGCAAACGTTGAAAGATGAATATATCAAAGGAAGACACCACTACAGGTAAGCCAAAAATATGTGTTTGCTATTGTACAGGTTTGTGCTTTCCTAATATTTTGCTTGGAAGTTTTTTGGTTTTGTCATTTGGTATGACTTATACGAATGTCTCTATGTGATTCAGCAGTGATTTACACTTTAAATACAAAAGATAACAGCTGATCACTGAACTAGAACAAAAACAACCAAAGTCATGCCAAACAAAGCCAAGGCTAAACTTCAACAGCAACAAAAACCCGAAGGCCAGATAAGTCCAAACCAAGCACAAACTTTGCCAAGCCATATGAGATCCAGAAGTCAAACAATCCGACCATAACAACAAATCAAAGTCAACCAGTTCTTTCATATACAAATAATATAAATGAATCCACATCAAGCGTCCAGCTGCAGGCGCTCAAACATGCTGGCATGGAATCAAAACAACAACACAGTCAGGATCAACTATAACTCATCTACAGAGACTTAATAGTGTTAGTACCACAGGCCATTTCACTTGTACACATAATCAAACCTTCATCTTTGCCAGTAGAATATGCTTTGTTAGTTGCAGTAGTTGGCCGACACCACAATCTCCTCATCAATCAAACACAGTGAAATACCTTTCACTAGCCATCTTCTCTGTGAGTTTAGGTCTGTTGCGTAGTGGCTTCATTGCAGACACTGGGGCGATGTTGTATTTAACTGATCCAGGGACCGGCAGGAACCGGTTGATGGGCTGGTTTGTTCTGGCCGCACTCGGTTTTTGGAACGACCCGGTCCTCCGAGCCATCATATCGTCCTTCTCCAGGTCAGGCGCAGGCTCATTTTCATCATATTCATCCTCATCATCTTCATATTCAAATTCGCCGTGAGACGTTGCTCGGATGACAGTCGTGTCGGGGTGAAGTTGAGACGCTTCCATGGGATCTCTGGGCGTCTGTTGCTCCACTCTATGACAGAAACTCCTATAGTTGAAATGACTAAACATTAAGCTGGAGAATCTCTTTGAGGATGCAAGCCACTCCAAGCGTGTTAGGGCCTTCTCAAACTGTTAAGACACACAAATCTCAGCCCACCTGACGTTCAGTTTCTTGCTCCTGCCCGCCTGCACGTCCCTTTTGTTCCTCGGAGCAGCGTCAGTGGTGTCCTCCCCTTGCGTGCAGCGCTTGGTGCTGGGCAGAGGCAGGAAACGGTTGTAAGTCGCTTTAGCGGTGCTTTGCTTATGGAAAACTCCTGTCCTCCTCGCCATCATGTCATCTTTCTGAGGATCCGGACTCTTGTTCTCTTCCTCATCATCTTCCTCCTCCTCCTCTCTTCTCCGTTCATATTGATCCAGGCGTGCATCCAGCTCAGTGACAGTAGAGCGTGTGGTTTGATTGAGGTCTGCTCCATCTACCTGGCTGTGAGAGCACCATATAAAGCTCAAACTGCAGCAACAGTGATGGATACTATCGTCTTAAAATCCAGGCGTGAACATGCAGGAAAGAAGGCTAAGCGTACAGAATACAGATCGTAAAGAAGGACAAATTTAAAATTATAAGCCCTTCTTGCAACAAACAAATAAAGGTTAGAAAAAAGAAAAAAACATGCAAAACAATAAATAAATAAAAAAGACCTGTGATAACATTTTAAGCTTTTTGACCATCATAGTCACACGATAACCTCCATACTTAATATATATATATCTAGCTCTACTTGTCACTGCAGCATGTGCATGCATGTGTGTGTGTGAGTGTGTGTGCCTTTGTTTCCTATCAAAACTACAAGCAAATCAACACAATGCAAAGAGGTGCATCCAAACTACCATATTTACTCATTCAAATAGGCCTGAAATGCAAAACATGTCACAAAACGACAATGACACGCAATTCAATTAAACCATTTCATTAGTTGTGGAACAGAAAGGGAGCTTTTCATTCCTCAATGCAGTCCACACTAATGCAATAGACTTTGGAGTCAAGCCATTGCAGCCTAAGTTGTCTCTTGTATTTGGCCTCGTCCATACCTGCGTTCCCACTCTGAAAGCTGGGAGCCCAGGCCAATGGTAGGCATGGCTACAGTTGCCTTGGAAAGGAGTCGTCTTAGCAACTCCGTCTCCTCCCCTTCACTTGACGTGACTGTGTCTATTGGCTGCTCGATCTCAGTCACGCCCCCAAAGGTCACAACTTTGCAGTGACCTCGTCCTGCCTTTGCAGATCCGCTGAAAGGACTCCCATAATTTTTCTCCAGACAAGCTTGACACACAGGGGCCGGGCTAGCCTCACTGTAGATACAATCTCACAAATGAAGACAGGCACACACACACACACACACACACACACACACACGCACACAGAAACACACAACGACAGCCAGCAAAAGAGCAGTGGGAAATAAAGAGGGTGGTAAATCATGAGCAACCAGAGACAGAGGATCAGACTGTGAAGACAAAGGAAGGATGAGGTGGAAATGATGAATCAGACAGGAAGTGTGGATGGACAAAAGAGGACAATGCATGGGGTTCTGTGGTTAAATCCCTTTAACACATACGTACATTCACAACACACACACACCGAGCTTTTTATCTACTCTATAGCCACATTTTCATGGTAACTACAGCTCCTCTGGGAATACAAAAAACTCTTTATCCTATCTAATGACATCAGCGCAGAGAGCGAAAAACAAAGCCGAAGCAGTGCTCACAGCCAACAGTTGCCTCTCTTTTGGTCACACACACACACACACACACACACACACACACACACACACACACAC